>NC_051179.1:160765980-160957523 GCF_013339695.2 Rhipicephalus sanguineus
ACCTGCACAAATAAAAGTTGTATTTTGCACACTATAGTACAGCTGAAAACCCTATTGCATTCATTCTCATAAATGTGAATCACAAAAACTGTTCATTAGTTTAAAGGGACGCTAAAGAAAAACAATGAATCGGTTTAGATCGATGGATTGCGCTCTGAGAACTCTAATGTCATTAATTTCGCCATCATAGGTTTATTAATAGAGGAGAAAATCAAGTTCAAAGTTTCATTTTTTAAATTTCATGCCAAAATCTCCCCACGTGACGTCACGGTTTTTAAAGTGTATTTATCGTATTTTGGCACCATTGGCTCAACAAAATTACCCCAAACTTGGTATGTTAAGTCTATGGCACCCTCAGAGGACAATGTACTTCATTTTTACCGATTAGGATCTACGTAGTCCCTAGTAGGCGCCGTCATGGCAAATGGTGCGGAAACTTCAAGGTGGCGTCACCACCCACATTTTGTTTTTGCATGTTTTCTCACAGCAAGCGTGGTGTTTTTGGTATTGCGAAAGAGTAGTTTACTAATATGAGAAAAATAGTTTTGCTCTTTAGTGTCCCTTTAACTCTAGGCTGAGAAGGTAGCAGGGTTTGTACAGGGTTCGATAGCCCAATTCCAAGAGACTTTAAAATCACTGCTGAAAGTTTCTCAAGGATATAAAGCAGCATCCCAAGTAGAAGCTTTTTGCAATAACAATGTTTCCAAATGAATATCGTTAGCTTTACAGATTAAGAATACAAAATTGGTGTCAGGCTCACACACAGCACTTTATTAAAGCTTTGGCTGCATAAGGACAGTGGACATTGTTTGAGCTAGAAGATTTAGATACAGAGTTAGATATAGAGGAGAAAAAAAATAGCACAAGTGCTGGAGGTGAAGTCAAGTCACCAGGAAGAAAGTTGAGAGGAAGTAGACCAGGTGAGGAAATTAAATGAATGGTAGAAGATGAACGGTGGTGAAGGCAGGTTAAACACAGGGCGGGAGCCATAACAGGAGTACGGCATGTGCCCTCGGAGTTGGCCTGATGAACGTTTACCTATACATAGCAGCTGCCATAGTCAATATTAGACACCATATACAAAGAAATTGAAGCATGTTCCGAGAAAGAAAACAATTCCAGGAATTTGAAGGGCCGTGAAAATGTGCTTTTCAATTTCAACTGTTTTCAAGGGCTTCAAGCACCTGTACACACTCTGATGTAACCACAAGCAGGTTTCAGATGATATTCTTAGAGGACTACATAAATATACTTTTCGTACCAATCTAGATAATGGTGTTCCCGCAGTCTGCAAAAAGACAAAGTGGTAAAGTTTATTGGTGCTGTTACGCTGACTGTATGTCAATAAAGAGAGCTAGGGCACTGTACAAGCCAAAGTTCAACCAGAGGCCCATACACAATAAAGACTTTTCACTCCCCCCTACTTTGCAGTTGGGTGGGCCTCTATTGCAAATGTGAGAGGCATGTCAAAATAATAATGTCCGTAGAAGAAATGCATTATCAGTGCATCCCCATTGTACCAAATAACTCGTAAAAAACAGTGCAAAAACAATCGATGAACACAAAGAGACAACTCGTTTGTCCGTTTGTGCACTGTTTTTTATGATACATGACAACCAACTAACCAGAATTACGACCCTTTCGAAGTGCCAAATAACTCATGCCCCTTCACATGGCAGATATGCATGCTTTATCAGTGCATGACATGTAATGCAGGAATTTGGCACGAATTCTCATGCGGCGTAACTGCCAGGACCGCCCGTATCATGACTCCATTGCCGATGGGGGCTTCTCAAAGACCAAGAGTTGTTGACATGTATGACAAAGCGATACGAGAATATTAAGAAAATGGTTTTGCAGAAAAAGTACCCGCGCACGTATGGAGGATGAATCGTGTGCCATTTGGAGCCGCATCAAGCCCGTTTCTTCTTAGTGCCACTCTTCATCATCACTTTGAGAATACCACGGGAGAACACGAAGAGATGACCAGCGGTTTAAAACACCAGTTTTATGTCGATGACATTGTGGCCAAGCAGACACAGCGGAAGCAGCTTTGCTGGTCTGCAATAATGCACCTACTGTTATCAATGAAGCAGAAATGCATCTGCGTAAATGGACGACAAATTCCACAAGTCTTCAACATCTCAGTGAAGAAAGAGAAGGCATTAATAAAGATATTCGTTTAACAGTTCCTAAGAACAAGAAATTACTGGGAGTTGTTTAGTACCCTGAAGATGACGTGTAAAGGCTTGACACCTCCAATATTATGCAGCTCGTAGCATCCATGAAGACAACGAAGAGGAATGTTTTAAAGGCAGAAGCTGAGATGTACGACCCATATGGCTTTCTGTCTCCATTCACAGAGCTTCAAAGGAACTAAAAAGTATGTGTGTGTCAGTCCGAAATGAACGCATACTTCAGTACTTCAGGCAGAATGGAATTAAATGGAAGTTTATAGCGGATAGCGCCCCATGGTGGGGCGGTTTCTGGGAACGGCTGATACGTACAGTAAAGACAGCACTACAACAGGCCTGGAAGACCAACGTTACTAAATCCTGCCAGTTCACAAACTGCGGAGCTCCGCCTGACGCCGTTCCGTTGCGCTCCGCGTGGGGGCGCGCGCGACGGAGTTTGCCCGGCAAGTTGCGGCAAGTCGCGACAGACACGCACGGCCGGACGACCGTTGTAAACAGCCCGCTGCAGTGTGCTTGGTAACGTTTGCGCGAGTACCCGCAGACGTTTGTGGACCGTGCTGGCAAGTGTATGAACCATGCCGCGCTGTTTCGTGCCCGGGTGTAAAAGCGGGTACGATTCCGTTCTACCTTCGGGCGAGAAGAGACATTTTTTTCAGGCCGCCCCGAGAACCCGAACGCCTTGCACTATGGCAGCGACTCAGGTGATGAGTCGCACCCTACAGTCGTGAATTTTACACAGATTTTCTGCCTGTTGAGCCTGTACACACCCATCAAGACAGCGCTACGTGGAAGTGTTCAAGGCGAACCAAATGCTGTGCTCGTTTCTGTGGAAGACACATTGAAGACCGCTGGAGAAGCTCACAGGTCAAAAAGAGCTAGCTTGCGCACAGAGATTGAAGCTAGGCTACTGGAAATCACATCGTTTCCATGTATTACTCCTGACCAAATGAGTGATGACCACAGCTACTTCAGAGGTTCACCAGACGACAGTGTTGTGTACTACTTAGCTGGATATGTTGTACACAAAATGACCAAGCGTAAAGAGTGCCAGTTGTGTCTACAGGACGTTAGTTCAGAAGCTCCTGTCATTGGCTCTGATGCTTACTTAACTACATACCGGAGCTTCAAGGAAGGCAGCCTTAGGCACCCCAGCATCAAGATGCTACACTTCATCAGAGTTGTAAATGAATCTATTTCATTTTCTCTTGATGAGGAAGGTCTCTGTGCGGACCTGTTTTGGAAAGTCTTGGGCGGGTTGGATGAGTGCGATCTGACGAGGCTGGGTTGCGACCAGCACAAGCCCACGTTCACGTGTCAGGTCCTGTATTTTTTCATCGTGACACGAATGCATTTTTACGCCAGGGATGTCAACCGACGCCTTCAAACCCGCGAGAAAGTTGCCATCGCCACCAAGAAAGCTCGCCTATTGTGAAGCCGTTGAACATTTGCATTGTGTGCCTGTGCCTTGGGCCTCGGCAATAAACACATTTCGCGGCACTGAGAATAAAAGTTCCTATTTTTTGCTCAGTTTTTGTTTGCAGTAACGAATATCCGCAAACATTGGCCGCACGTTTGCGGGCAGCTTCTCCGCTATAGCTTTGCTTTTCATTCCGCGCATATATATATATATGAAGTTTATTGCTACATAAACACAAAACATGCATAAGTAGCAAGGATGGCGGAATAAAAGCTGCCTAAAGGCAGCTTGACTAGTCCCACCTCCCCATACAATAGCAGCCACAACATGACAAGAATTCACGCAAAAAATGCACTTGTTGACAACCTTAAAGTAGATACACGGAGCAAGGCATTAAAGAAATGGGAATTTAGCTGATTCATAAAAAAACGAAGGATACTTATTTCGAAAACACAAAATTAAGGTTAACATTCATAATAACAGTTGAAATAATGCATATTTAGAAATGTAATGTATGTAATGTAATACATAAAGCATCACCCGATTGTTCGGAGAGGTCCCTAATGGCAGTAGAAATTTGAGACGCATTCAACGAGTATTTCAAGGCAAAAAACGGCCATTTACAACGCGCGCCGCCGGCTTCCTGCTGCACAGCAACGGGCTAACCGTGGCCGCCGCGCCGTCTGGTGAGCGGAAACGAAACGGGGCCACGCATCTACGGCAGCCGCCGTGGGAGTTTGAGAACTGGCAGGATCTACTAACGTTGTGGAAGACAGCCTTGCTGAACTATGTTGAATTAGAGACCGTGTTGACAGAAGTTTAATCAATAGTACACTCTTGTTTGTTGACAGTAATACCAAGTCAGCTGGAGGAGCCACGGCTTACACCGGCTCATTGTCTGATTGGTCGAAGGTCAGTCTCCATTCCTGACGACGAGATCACGGAGACGAAGCCTAGTTTTACCAAAGATGAACTACAAAGACGTTGGAGGCAAAGAAAAGCATGCCTTGATGCCGTCTGGAAGAGATGGTACAAGGAATATATTTTACAGCTACAATCAGCTCACCACATCAATGGCACTGCTTTAGTAAATGTAGGAGATGTCGTACTTATCACGAACGAGAAATCTCCAAGGCTCTTATGGGTACTGGCCGTAATCGAAGAGACATTTATGGGTCGTGACGATCATATTTGTCTATGTCTCCTGAGAAAGTCAGACAGAAGGAAAGCACGAAAAGCTGTGCAACACCAAAGGGGCTATGCCTCTGGCTATGCCAGTGGTACAAACGAACACTTTCTAGACCAATTATACCTGTCTGCTTTGGTTCACTTTTTCCTTAACTTTTTTTTTACTGAAGGCACAATTAGCTGAGGGCTTTTCCAAATGCCAGAGAGTTGAACATTTTTACAAAGACCTTAACGGGAAGACTGGACAAGGATTCAAAGCAGTTTCCAAACACTGCCATCGCATTGCGACTGCAATGATCTCTCAATCATGAAGTATTGGACAGAAGAGGAAATTCCTGCATTTCCGCAATGATTCACTCACCCTATATCATTCCAGCTGACTTTTATGAAATGGAAAATTAAAGGCAATCATCAGTACCATACAGTGACTCATAACAGTTTATTTGATCCCAGGGTCACTGACCCATGGAACAGGATTCAACGTGCCTGTCTGAACACTGCTAATGCACTGCAGCTGCAGCATGACAGCACATAGCTGCAATGGTCCCTCAATGACGAAGTATTGGACAGAAAAGAAAGTTCCTGCATGTTTACAATGATTCGCTCACCCTACAATATTTCAGGTAACTTTCCTTATTGCCAAGAAATGGTTCGTGACATTTAAATTCATCACACGCCCATGGGACAACTTAAAAATAGTTCTGTGACTATAGGCAGAGACATATAAGTAATGTGTAGCTTCCTAAGGAAATGAAATTCAGTTAAAACTCGATCGAACAAAACACACTTTTATGGAGTTCCTGATTTTACAAAGTATTTTGTGATTTCCCAGCAAATACCCATAGGGCTGAAATTAATGAATTAGCTCGGCCACAAAACCCGATTTAACAAAGTTTTCTTGGAAATAACTGCGTAAAAAGTGGTGATTTTCATTTAATTTTGCAGAGATGGGTTTTTCTTCGAGCGTGCACTCTAACGCTTTAGCCCTATAGCATTAGTTTGATGAGGCTGGACGCTCCACTGTGCCCATGCATGGAGTAATGGACTCAGCCGTCAGTAGCGTTCTTACGTACCGGATGACGCTACAGGCGGCGGTGGCTGGTTTCGTGGCACTAATAGTCTCCTTGCAACTTTCTGCCTTGGCCTGCTCGCACAATCACTTCGTTCGTTCACCACGTATATGTTCGCCCATCATTGCTTCACGTAATGGTCTTTCTGGCTTGCATCACCTGGACAAAGGCGACAAGGGAGCCTCATGTCAGAGCCACCCTCAGGCCGGCCTCACGGACTTTTCACCTGGGCAGCAATTAGATTAATCGCGAGAGCAATGGCCTGGTAACTTGTTGTTATATGTTACAATTTTAGATTTCAAAGAGCCAAAAAATCCCCTTCTCGATTTTACGAACTTCCTGATTTAATCAAATAATTCAAGTGTCCTCATCACTTCGTTAGATCGAGTTTTAACTGAATACCGTAAAATCCGGAGCAAGCACCACTCCCACGGTGAAAGATAATCGGACAAGATTTGGAGGGGGGCCCTTGCTCGGTCACGGATCAAAATTCAATATGGAAGTGGAAGAGCCGCACGTGCTTCCAATGAAATGCGTTTTTGAATAGGCATGCATTCGCTGTCGTTATTAGCCCTTGTCAAGCGAATAAAAACACTGAATGAAGCAGTGTCAAAGGGCGGCACTTGCTCGGTCCCATTTGCAGATATTTCAAATATCCAGAAAAAAGGAGGGGTGCTTGCTCGGGCTTTACCTGTAGGTACGCAGAAGAAATTTTTCAACATCAAGTGTGGATGGTGAAGGTACAACTTAATTACATTCTCAAAAGACCTTGGTTGTGCTTTGAGCCGAGTGTCGATAACACCATGTGTAGGCTAGTACCTTCGGACTAATAATAATATCTGGGGTTTAACGTCCCGAAACCACTATATGATTATGAGAGACGCCGTAGTGGAGGGCTCCGGAAATTTCGACCACCTGGGGTTCTTTAACGTGCACCTAAATCTAAGTACACGGGCCTCAAACATTTTCGCCTCCATCGAAAATGCAGCCGCCGCGGACGGGATTTGATCCCGCGACCTTCGGGTCAGCAGTCGAGCGCCATAACCACTAGACCACCGTGGCGGGGCTACCTTCGGACTATTATGAAAGGATGGTGCATTATGGACAGTACCGCTACTGCACCAGAGTGGCAGCTGCACCCTTGCATGTTGCTGTAATCCTATATTCGGGGGACACAGAAAGCATGTTTGCCATGTTATTGTAGCATATAGCAGATATTGTAGCATATAGCAGACAGAAGAGCAGTCTAGCCTACGAAATGTTCATTCAATAAGCAAGTTTGACTGGTGAGAGTGACAAGCAATGTTACACAAGGGTCTTCCAGGAAGCGTAAGGCTGCTGGACTGTGCACCCATTGGCCTTTTGCAAAGTTGGTTGCTTGAGCTAACCTCATTCTTGCTGTTCGTGCCTTAAATAAAGATGCATATATCATGCTGTATATAGTCATACATTTTTCATTTACATTTGTTTTTTATTGCAACTACTTTAAATGTATCACTCTCACAATTCTTATAACCATTACATAGTGCATAATCTTACTGAAGGGCAGCTAAGCAGGCACATGAGATACGCTGTACAAAAGAAGAGTGAACGCTTCTGATTTTCATTTTATATTTTCCGTCAATACGCTTACAATTAGTAGAAGGCTTTTTACAAACACACCAAATGCGAGCGCACTAAACACGTTGAAGTGCTGTCTGGTGAACTGTGGCACTTGTATCAAACTAGCGAACGAAGAGCGCCTGCTTCCTCTTGCAAGCAGCTGCAATCCCTTGGAAACATGGAGCGCGATGACACTTCATAATGTAAGCAAATTCGACATTCAAACCTGAACACTTGCAAAGTTGCCACAAAGTGAGAGCCATGTGTTCTTTCACATGGCAATCAGGCTTCTTTTATGCGCGAAGAAACTGTTCCTATTAGCTGATGAGATAATAATAGTAGCAGTTATCAATTACGCAAAGCCGAACATTGGAAAAGTTCGTGCAAGTTAACCATGTCGAACTGTAGCGGCTGTAGTGCATCAAAAAAAAATGATCGATTCTTTCGCAGAAAACTTTTTCTGCTCGCGCAGCGATCGTGGATGAGCCTCTTGTGCCGCAGTTCGAAATGTTTATCACACTCCGTATCCACAACGTAAGAACGGCAACAAAATTACTTCCACGAGACGGACGCCATTCAAATTTGGCCAAGGAGACCTATGCATACCGAGCAATCGAATGAAGGGCACATCTCGACTTCGAAATTTGATGTCAGTGCTCCTTTAAGACTTTCGCCCCCCTCACGTGTGGCGCTTACGCGCATATCATGGCCCGGGCAGTGCGCATATGTGCTTACGTGTTGGTGTGTTAATGTTTACAGTTTATATTTACTCAGTAACAGCCAACAGAGGCAGTGAAAATTTTAAAACAGCATACACTGCGTGGATTATACGAGAGAAAGATGTACCGTTTGCTGTAGTTGGCCTACAATCGCGCCGTAAAGATGACAAGTTAATGTATTTAACAGCAGTTGTGAGGATGTTTGTGCAACATTAGTTGTAATATTGGTGGTGCTTGTGTAGCGTCAGTTGTGCTTGTAGAGTGGGCTGTCCGTTCACATAACAAGGCAATTAACATTACATATGTGCTACGAAGACTCAGCAAGCTAGAGTCTAGCGCAGGGGTCTCAAACACGCGGCCCGCGGGGCGCATGCCACCAGCTAATGTTTCGCTAGCGGCCCGCGGCTTCACAGGCAATAAACTATTTGTGAATTTGCTAAATGATACTGCAATTATTTGCTCGCCTATTGCGATTGCTAACGCTTTGTTCGGGTGAGATAGAAAGACGAAACTGGTTTCAAGCCAGAGTTTCCAGATGCTACCGAGATAACAAGCGAATAACCATCACAAAATAAGCCCAAAAAGAGCAGCGCGACTTTCGCGAAGAAGCCCATAAGAAGGGGAAATTTACTGAATTTCCCCATTCTTGAAAATATTTTAATATTAATAAAAAATGTCACTCAAATACGAAAGCGAGTTAAAAAAATTGCTTTAATTATTTTCTACAGCGAATATTCGCAACTGTGAACGAAAGCACACATTCGCTTTTAACATCGTCTCCACGGTAGTCTCCATTCGGTTGAATGCACGTTTGCAAGTGCATGATTAACGCTACTTGTTCATTCCCCCAACGTATGTTTGACTTGAACACTCAACTACTTAAAGTCATCGACAAAGACGCTAAAAGTGAACGACACACGCACTATTGCTGATTGTGATGGTAACTACAATAACTATATTTGCTGGAAAAATGCCAATAAGCCCAAACAAACGCGACAAGCCACTGGAAAATTCTACAAGCGACTAGGCGGAAAAAAGAAGCCCAAATCCGTGTATTATAAGCGGAACTGGCAACTCTGTTGCAAGCGTTTCTTTTTTTCGTCAAGCACCCCATGCGGTCACCACGTGTTGAACCATAACAGAGGTACAAATTCATGACGTCGTCGAAGGCAGCAGTCGGTGTGTCCAAGATGAAACTCTTTGTTTGGTGGAACTTGTGGCCGGGAAACGGAAAGTAAAACTACAACAATACACACTACACTGAGAGCGGCGAACAGGGCGTCGGTCGTCGATAAAACTGATCATCGCTTAGAGGCGCCGTCTTTTATACATCACGTATCGAACTTTCCAGCCTTATTATGGTGGTCGTGCAAGCTCTGGAATAATCTTGACTATTCGCGTCCTGCGCGCAATCTTAACAAAATGATCTACTACAATTGCGAAGCATCTCAAACACTGTGGCGCTGTCTGCGTCGAGCGTTGCTAACCACCCCTGCGGATCAAACCCATGAATACATCAATATGCAACAAGAAGCGGGCGTGGCAATATTTCACAGTTGACGCTCAAATTTGAGTCAATCTGGAGATCAGTCGTATCGATATGTTTATCGAATCCTGACGCCATAGCCTCGTCAGAACAAATCTATAGCTGAGATGTGAGAAATGCGTTCTTTCAAATGGCAGCGTTAGCTGGAACTTTGTTCAGCCCCCCTCCCCCCTCGCTTCAACCTTCTCCACCGTCCTAGCCCTTGTAGAAATAAATTTCGTGACTGTGACCCACTAGCTGAAGTGACCTTGAGACCCTTGGTCTAGTGCGACTCGGCAACGCAGGATTAAGTCAGTGAACGATGATATCGCTATCCTTGTGAGGGCGCACTAATGTGAATAACTCTTCAATATAACGGACGTGTGTGCTCAAACGTGATTGACGACCTCACCTGGGACCATAGCCAACCGGTTAGACGCCACAGTGTAGCCGACGTTCCCCCCAAGCCCACGTTATGCCAATAACTACTGAATTTACAAAAAAAAGAAAAACATGGGGAGGGGCGAAGCATATAGAAAAGAGTGAGCACTTTCAGCTCCACTTATGTGAAACCTGTGGAGAGGCCAAGCATGCAGTGTACGCCAGTATTTCCCACAACAAAATCACTGGTAACGGGCAATCAGATAGAGAAGACAAGATTAGACCGAGACAGCCACAGTCTACTTTTAGTTAACGTGCACGCTGGAAATCTTTATTGCTGAACTACGCACAACAAAAATCTCGCACCAGCAGTACATTGCACGTCAAGATCCAGTGCGTATATATACGGGGTGGCCGGTGAACGGTTTTTCAGCGACAGCAGTCGGTTTTTTTCGGTCAAGAAACTGCCGAGCAGACGCTGCCTGCGTCGACTTTGTCTCTCGTGGGCGAGGGCGCGTTCTCGTTCCTTGCGAGCTTGTATTTCAGCGTTCGCCGCAGAAAGACCGTTTCCATAGTCAACGCGCACCATTCGCTCTCTCTCGCCACACGGCGAGCGCTGAGGCGGTGGCGGCCACTCTGGACCGCCACGACACCAGACGACGATGCATGCCGGCACGCCGAGACCATAATAGGCTTCGCCCCTAAAAACGATATTGTCCGTCTCGTAACACTTGGCTCGAAGCCAAACAATGGGGCACAGGCAGCTGCTCCACGACTGAATTGCTTTGTATGACGTCAATTTCCGGACAAAGGGTTGGATCTGTCCAAGATTGACATGTCGTGTCATTCATGTAGTGACGTTTGTTTCCTTTGATATTTCTTCGTTGGAGACACGAATAAAGTACTCTAAACAATTCCTTGTTGCTCTTTTGTCTCTTGGCTTCACACATTTCTTGAAATGGAGTCTATTGTACGTCTCTGTCATCATATATCATTTGTTTTGTTTGCTTGTGTGCTACGTTTTCACGTTTGTTAGTATGTTTGTTTCTTTGTCTTTTTGTTTCGTAAGTTCTGTAGGTGAATGTGGGAAGCTCAGAAAGTCACATGTTAGATAGAAATTATCCTCCTTGAACTTTATTAATGATTTGCAACGTACAGGCGCAGCTTGCGCTAAAGAGATGTCTTCTTCCTCTTGTTCTTGGAGAGCCTTGCTGATGATGTTAACGCAGGCAAATCCACATATAGCATAGCCAACTGTAGCATGCGCACGCTTGCGCGAAAGAGAAGTCTTCTTGCTCTTGTTCTTCGAGCGTCTTGATGATGATAATAACGCAGGCAAACCACATATAGCATAGCCAACTGTAGCATGCGGCGCTCGCTCCACTCCGGCGCGTGCTCTAGTTTGATAGGAGACCGCTAGAGGGCCCCAACTGCGCGCTTGCTCTCTCTTTCGACAGTCGTCAGTCAGTGCGCTTCGATACTAATAACATGAACGATGAAGAGAAGGCGGCGGAGCGGAGGGCTCCCAAGGCAGCAGTACCGCGGGCCCGCCGCCAAGACCCTGCGGTGAGAGCTTCATGTTTGATCGCGTTACGTGAAAACAAAGTTACCACAAAAACTTGTGACATTAAATTGGACAGCAGATATCAATAAAATTTATTGTCCCTGAAGCTCGCGCTGGCTCATACATTATCTATATGTCATTGACGTATGTACTGAAACACGCAGAGGAGGAGGCATGTTGCCACTGTACGCCTACACTGGAAAGAAATAATTTACATGTGGCGTCAATAGAAAATGGATATAGTAGCTTAATTTCCGCGCGCTATGATTTTGCGCATTATTGCGCACCAAAAGTCAAACCTCCGGCATGGGTCTCAAAAGGGCCTGCAGTATATTCACCTAAAGTGCCAAAGAAAGAACGTCTGCATACCATCGCTTTAGAGCGGCCCTGAACAACCTTTTTTGAAGCCTGAAAATCTAGGTGGACGTGTTTTTCAAAAAATGCATTATAAAACAATTTTTTAAGAGACCTCACAAGGGCCGACAGGTTCAGAGTAGAATTTTGAGATTTCTTATTTATGCCGAATGTCCGCCTCCTAAGATCAAGGGGCGCTTCTTGGGGTATTGTCCTTGGCGACGGCATCACCATTTTTTCCCATTGGACGAGTGCAAGATTACCCACAGAGACAAGATCCAGCGCGTGCCATGTTCCCCTTGGAGGGCGAGGCGGCCAGTGCTCGCATTCGGGCTTGTAGTACGGCCCCCGCCTCCGTAGGGCAAGCGGGCACGCAAGAGTCTCCATCCCTATCCCCTCCCCTGTTCTGCCGGATCGAACCAATAAAGTTGTTCTCTCTCTCTCTGCCGACCGTGAAACGATGGCAGACGGTCTTTCCTGAAGGTGAGCATTTCCCATCAAAATTTTAAGCGCGAATTTTTTACACCTGCCACTTCCTAATGTTGGTGTTTGTGAAAGGGCAATGAACTTGTGCGACCAAGTAGGTGGCCTTCTCAGTCCAGGTAGCCATGGCCCGCTGGTGAAGCCAAGCCCTTGCCCCCAACATCTATGTAGCCGTCTCCAAATAACTGAGACGGTCCCTTGGGCATTCACCTAAGAAGATTCTAAGCCGTGTTCATTTTCCGTGCAGTCGATTGCATGGACGTCATCCCCTCCCCAACAGCCCTGCACCTCACGTGGCTTTGAACTGCCTGCTAGATCCACCCACCTTTGACCAAGCAACAATACCGAGTGATCACATCACGATGGCGTAACATATTTTGGCGATGCCTGACGTCATTATCATGTCATTTCAAGGTCACGTGGATTTTCGGCGAGACCTTGCGATACCTTTGCGACACCTTACGGGGCCTTAAGGTTTCACAATGTCTCGCGCAAGTTACGCGGGTTGGGTAGCCAACGTTGCGCTTGAGTAGCCACGACATGTTGCTTCCCTGAAAACCAGGTGACCAGTTTTAAAACAGCTTGTAATTTAATAAATTTTTAGATTGTAGCATAGAATTGCAAAATATTAGCATACTCATTTTCGGCATTATCACATGAGCGGCGAAGCCAGGCGAGAAAATATGCGCAGCGTTGTTACCAGACTTTTGCGTTATTCCACTTAGGCCTGCATGTCGTTCTGTTCAACGTTTTGTGCTGTCCTCTTGGGGGATGAAGAACTCCCGATATTTTGCTGCAGAGCTGTCCATGGGGTGACCCTGGAAAAATTGTGCCAGAGATGCTGACAAAAATTAGCCATCCGCGCAACGTCGTCACGCCATCTCTCGGCGGCGTCGCGAAATCCGCACCGCGCCATCCACGCCGCCTCTGAATGGTGGCGCACACCACTTCTTGGAACGTAGGCTCGATCTTCGGCAGTCATTTTAAGCTAAAATGACTACCCAAGGTCAAGCCTACGACGCTAAGCGCAAACGCATTGCCTGCCATGATGCTCGGTATCGCGAAGTATCCCCCGGTGAGTTGTTTACAACCCATACGAGCGCTTCCCAGGAGCCGTGGTTAGTTTTTGGCACCTAAAACCCTGCATATAATTATACTTACTCGTCCCCGACCCGTGCTCTGTCAAAGGACTACTGACATTAAAAGTGAAACCTCGAAATGTCTGTCATTATCCTGCATGCGTGGTCACTTCTGACTAATTATTAGTGGCGAATGTTGCCTTAAATTTAAGTTTAGTTAGAGGTAATTTATTTACCCTTTCCATACTGTGAAAAAAAAGAAAATTGTACGAAATTTACCGGCAATTTCTTTTCGCTCAAATTGAAGACCTTTTTTTCTTAATAAAAGGGTACCATTACTTCATTCAATTCGTTCCCTTTATTTGATATGATAGCTCGACGATGGCTTCACCGCATGGCAATAAGATGAAAGGCGAGACACAAACGGCACAACATTGACAATTGTGGCCGTTTAGCGTCAAGGAACACAACCATGACGATTAGAGTCGCCATTGGTTCCATGTGGGACTAATGTTTGTTGATGACGAGTATATGCGTCATCGGTCATTTTGGTACAAAATCTCATGACGCCTATACACACCAACGGGAGGGAAAGGGTTAAAGTGTTTTAATGTAATCGTGAGTGCTCATCTGACTAGGCAGCACCTCGCGACGTCTTTAGTAGTATGAACGTTACACGTGGTCGGGACCCACGTGTGACGTTCCACGAGTAAAGCGAGTAATGTCGGCCGTCGACGTGTGTGTAGACATGGGGGGCGCACATAATGTGACGAGTGCCACCTGACGAAACCTATTGTTCCTGGACCCTGTCGCTCTATTGTACGGCTGCTCTCGAGATGGCTTTGGCTGCTTACGCCAGGAATGTGTTTTTTTTAGCAGCGAAGCTGTTTAGCAAATCGTTCCTTGTCTGACGAGCCGAAACACTATCGTCCTAAATTGGTATGTGCCACAGAAATTGGGTAAATCGATTGGGTAAATCTCACCGCTCACCACTGGTTCAGTAAAAATGAAGAATGCAAAAACTATCATCATCATAAACGAGTATGTGCCACAGAAATTCGGCAAATCCCCTTACTCACCACTGGTTCAGAAAATTGAAGAAGGCAACAGTTAACCTAACAAATAGCTGCGAAGCGACGGCGATGAGCCGAAGACCCCGCGTATGTACAACGAGAGAATACCAGAGAACGGGTAACGCGACGGCGGCTGCGAGAAATACCCCGAAGCTATGGAAGGCCTACGCCATTGTCGACGGTCCCGTAGAGCTATGAGAGGTGCGGCCGACTGATTTAAGCGCGGGGTTCTCTCTCTGGAGTTTGGACGTCCGTGTTGTTTCTGCGGCTGCTGTGGTTTAACTGGTATCTCGCTGCCCTGAGAATCAACGTAGAAACGAAGTAGCATCACCTTGCTAAAGCCTCGTTACGACCTAGAATCAACCTAGAGAGAACCTCCATCACCTAGCTATGACCTAGAAACAGCCTAGAAGCAACCAGGTTAGTCTCCAGAATAGTCCAGTTTCGCTGTTTCAAGCCTTGCGCGACTTAGTGCAAGCTTCACCGATGTTTTTTTTAAATGCGAAGCATGTCTTAGCGAACTTCTGCATCTTTGAGCGTATCTATCTATCTATCTATCTATCTATCTATCTATCTATCTATCTATCTATCTATCTATCTATCTATCTATCTATCTATCTATCTATCTATCTATCTATCTATCTATCTATCTATCTATCTATCTATCTATCTATCTATCTATCTATCTAGCCGCCTACGACTTTGTGCTCTCCTGGCCGTTTCGTTAATCGGATGTATACCAAAATTGGTGTGGCATAACATGACCTTATCGAAAACGTGAATAACTGGTCATAACATGAAAATCATGTAATGCGATGTCATGAACAGCATTATATACATTCCACGGCCTTGGGGCTCTTGCGGCCGTACCGTTAGTTTCAGATATACCAAAATTGGTATGGCGTGACAAGAGTTCATGACAAACACAACGACCGGTCTTAACAAGCAAATCATGGAGTGCATGTCATGTGCAGCATGATTTACATGACATGGTCACGGGCGCTCGCGGCCGTTTAAATGAATGGATATATACGAAAACTATTATGACGAGACATTTATGTATGACAAATATAACTGACAAGTGGTAACATCAAAATAATGACATGCATGTTATGTAGGACATGGTTTACATGCCACGCTCATGGCGCACTCGCGGCCGTTTCGCTAATTTCATATACACCAAAATTGGTGTTGTGCGATGTGACTGTATAAGAAACATGAATAACAGGTGGTAACATGAAAACCATGACATACATGTCATGTCTGTCATGATTTACATGCCACGCTCATGGTGCATTCGCGGCCGTTTCGCTTGCATGATGTACACCAAAATTGGTATTGCGCGACACGACTGTATGACGAACGTAATTGAGAGGTGACAACATGAAAATCATGACATGCAAGTCATGTACGACAATATTTACATGCCACGCTCATGGTGCGCTCGCGGCCGTTTCGCTAGATTGATGTACACCAAAATTGGCATTGCGCAATATGACTGTATGAATAACATGAACGACAGTTGGTACCATGAAACGCATGACATGTATGTCATGATTTACATGCCACGCTCATGATGAATTCGCGGCCGCTTCGCTAGCTTGATAAGCACCAAAACTGGCATTGCGCGACGCGACTGCATGATGAACGTAAATGAGAGGTGGTAACATGAAAATAATGACATGCATGACATGTACGACATGTTTTACATGTCTTGCTCATGGCGCACTCGTGGCCGTTTCGCTAGATTGATACGCACCAAAACTGGTATTGCGCGACGCCACTGCATGACAAACGTAAATGAGAGGTGGTAACATGAGAATCATGACATGCAAGTCATGTACGACATGATTTATATGCCACGCTCATGGTGCGCTCGCGGCCGTTTCGCTAGATTGATATACACGATAATTGGTATTGCGCGACGCGCCTGTATGACGAACATGAATAACAGGTGGGAACATGAAAACCATGATATGCAGGGGCGTAGCCAAGAGGGGGTTGGGGGGGTTGAACCCCCCCCCCCCCCCCGAAATTTTTCACTTTTGCTTGCGCATATATACACGCACACATACAAACGCACGCACGAACGTACATAAAGTATGGATGACCGCCCCCCTCCCCGAAGAAAATTCCTGGCTACGCCCCTGATGATATGCATTATAGATTTCAAAACAGGAGAAAGTGCCTCAGATTAGGCTGGCCGACGTTTCGATAGGGGACCTATCTTTGTCAAAGGCGCCTTGTCATCCCTGGCGTGTTAGTTTTATGGGGTTAGTGATGACGTCATGTCCAGCGGCGGCGCGTCTGTTGCTGTTGGTAATTGATGCCTGGAAAGAGAGAAACTCGAAAGCAGAGGAGTAAAGCCCTTGCCACATTTCAAGAGAGTTTGCAAACACGTTCGGGTCTGCCATGTCAGAGTTAAAGGTAGCTGCAAAGAAAAAAAAAAGAAAAAAAAGGGGGGGGGGTACAACCAAGCGAGAGGGCGAGTGCAGCCATCACAAAGAGCTGCAGAAGGTGGTGAGGAAGGGAACTACCGGCGGGGAGAAAAAAACCGGGCGGCTTACGTTTAAATGTCCGCCAAGGAGCTGCAGAAGGTGGTGGGGAAGGCAGCTACAGACGACAAAAAAAAAGGAAGGTACTCGGGCGGCGTACGTTTAAAATGCCGCCTGCCTACTTTAAGTGATATTGAAAGGGTTGCCTGAAAAGCAAGCTCCTGCTTAATGGGTGAAGTAATTGGCTTGCATATGCATCCAGTGTCGTCGGTGGCTTTCAAAAATTGGGCGCCCGTCAACTAAGAGGGTGAAGTAATTGGCTGGCATATGCATCCAGTGTCGTCGGTGGCTTCCAAAAATTGGGCGCCCGTCAACTCAATTGGGCGCCCGTCAATTGGGCGCCCGTCAACCATCCGTCGGCTCCCTTCTTGATCTTGATGATATGCATGTCATATATGGCATGATTAACACGCCAACCTCATGGCGCACTCGTGGCCATTTTCGTTCGTTTGATATACAACAAAATTAGTACTGCGCGATGTGACTGTATGACGAAAATAAATGACAGTGGTTAACATGCGAATCATGTTATGCATGTCATGTACGGTGTGATTTACATGACACTGTCGTGATGCGCTCCCGGCCGTGTTTTTAGCTGGATATATACCAAAATTGGTATGGCATGACAGGAGTGCGTGATGAACATAAATGACAGGTCATGCATTCTCTACACCAAAATACATGTTTCATTGGCACGGTATATTCCAGATTGTGCATGCATGCGCTCATGGGAAACATGCGATATACAGTGAACTAGATGTCATGGCATGAATGGTTTCATTTGACTCAAAGACAAACAAGGCCATGTATGCAGCTCTTTGCTGGCTGCTTCGCATTACATCGATCCCCACAGTGCGTGGGATCTGCCGGATTTTTTTCTGAGGGGACACGCTCTTAACAGTATAATTAAGCTTAGCAGGCTTAACACGTAACGCTTAAGAGGCTTAACTCATACCGAAGCACCCACATAGTTTCATTCTTTACCGCGCCAAGGTTAAAGAATATACCACAAAGACATTTAATACAAAGATCACAGATTAAATGCCTCTCAGTGAAGCATTTGAAAATACTCGTTACAGTAAAATTATATAGCGGAGTTGTTATAGCCGAACTTGATTTGTCTTGTCCGTGTTCACAGCGCATCAAATCCTACATGTGCCACAGATATTGGGCAAACACCACTACTCACATCCGGTTCACTCAAAATGAAGAAGCTGCCTGTAAAGCGCCTAGCTGGTATGTGCCAAACAGCTCCTATAAGAGCGTATCCACATATAGTATAGCAAGGGGGTGAGAAAGGAAATTGAAGAGGAGGAGGAGTGATGTGAGGGTGAGCAGGAAGGAAGGAATGACGGGAGAAGGTAAAGCATAACATAGCCTTGTATAATACAGTATAGAAAGAGTGGCCAAGGAAAGTGAGGAGGGAGGGTATAGTATAGTTTGGCAGATAGCAGTTGGAGGTTGGAGACATGCAGGTGGTAAAGCGGACAGGAGGAGACGTTGAGCGGAGATAAGGAGCAGCGGCGGAGATGGTAGGGCGGAGTACGGTGTGGGAGAAGGCATAACATCGTGGTTTAGCGCTAAAAAAGACAGACATATGTGAGAGACAGGACAGGTGCTACTAACAACTGGTTTAGTGCAAGGATTGCAATGGAATAGAGTTGCAATGTGCAGTCGTGCGGAGTGCAGCCAGTGTGACGTTAGTTGATGGCGTCCTAGCTTTACATTACTTTGCACTCCATTGCTAAGGCTTCTCCTCAGCTTCGCTGTCCCTTGGTATTTACGACGTTAAAGCGGCCCTGCAAGACATTTTCAGCATCGCCATAAAACGCTGTCCGTCGGTAGTCGGGGCTCCTGAAAACATTATAGCGCTGCACGCGGCCAAACGTTATAGCGCTGCACGCGGCCTGGAATTTACAATTCATTTTCAAAGTCAGCTAGAAATTGTTCCCTCTTTCAAAAGATGATGCCATATACCCAAATGACTGCGCCAGATACTAAAATTCGTGGCCGCGGCTGATTTGAGCATCATGAGCGTTGAAGTTACTGAGGCCACCACGTGCGTCCGTGCGATCACAACGAAAGTAAGCCACGCGTTGGAAGAAAAGAAAAAGAAGTGCTCAAGGTCACGACGCGCGCGTGATGTAACTTCTTTGCCCCATGCAATCCCTCCTTTCTTAGCTTCAGGCCCGCTCGTGGGGACGTGAAAAGAGAGAAAGCGATTACAGGGTGCCACAAATCTCTGCAACTCAGCTCGTACTTCACGTGTTATAAAAATGAGGATGTAGATGCGGTCATTGACCAAGACAAGGTGAAGAGCACAGAGACGTTTCGGGACCCACACGGGTTCCTTGTTCACACATCTACATCCTCATCATGACACCTGACCACACGAACTTTCGTCGAACTCTTGACTAAGCTCTAAAAACAAACTCCTTCAATGAAGCCATTCTATGGTTACTTGGAAATTTTTACCGCATCTTCGAAGCTTTCCTTCACCCTGCGCGCGTTAAAGGAACTGTCTACAGTCCTTCATCGCTTTTCTGTTTTGTACCGGAATAGAGAGCGTATCGTTTAAAGTGTCCAACCTTGCAGTGGTTTCTCTGGAAAGTGAGAAGAAATTTTTAAAACAGTATTTTTGTATCTGCGTTCGGTCTTCTTCCATTGGCGTGAAACATGCCCACAACACTGGTTGACCGACACGATCACGATTGGAGTGCCGGTAAAAATTAAAACTGAAAGCACATGTGGTTTCTGTAGGATTATTTTATTTTTGCTGAACACGAATGTAACGAATGCAACAGTCTTTTTGAGCGCGCTGGTAGTTAAATGATGCCTTAATAAACAATTACAGAACGCTTGTTTTGCTGCAATCGCAGTCTATGCGTTTATTTTAGCACCGCTACCGCAATCCAAGCCAAGTTGAGTCATCAAAAAGATACGATAAAAGCACGTCTTCACAGAGGAGCACATGTGAGACATCCTAACCATACAGAGGCACAGTACGACCAGCGCGGAGGGCTGCATGAGTTGAAGCAGACGAAATCAGAGACGGCGCCTTTTTGGATGCGTGAGCAAAAAAAGCAAAAAATTACTCTCTGACGCAACCGAAAGCTGCCTCAAGTGCGTAAAATACAATTGCAGGTTATACATGTTTGTTTTTAACACTTTCGTGACCGCAGAAAAATCGGTTGTTTTTGGCTAGTCCAGGAAATATTTTTTCCTGCCACATAATATAATTGATGCTAACGTGTAGGGTATCAAATGATGGAGGAAGAATGGGTCTTTCCAACAGTATTAATTCTAAACAACGGATTTATTTCGAATTCAATAAAAAAATTATCAAACAAAGAAAAATGCATCAAAAAGAAAGAAAGATTCATAAAAACATCAATGCTACTCCGCAATGGTTAAACATTTAAAAAAAATCGAAATATACGTTTTGAACGCAACGCCCTCTTACAATAATAGTGGAAATATAAGCTCTGTAAGTGCAAAGATTATTTACATAAATACAAGAATATTGGCACCTGTGCCCATCATGCCACTGCGCGATGCAGGTTCTCGACGCGGTGAAACAGAGGCTGGCTGCGCATGTTCCGGGGAAAAATTTTTCTTTTCTCTTCAACTTTCCTATCATAGTTTGCAGTTCTGGTATTTTCAATTTTCCTGTGTATTTGTTGAAATGAACAGTGTAGCCTGTTCGAAATCTGCAAAAATCTATGGCGAGCCGTCAACGCGAGAGAAGACGACGAAGTTGCGCTTCAGCTGCTCCGCACGTTCGAACCTAGCGCGTGAGAAGAAGACGCCCGCAAGAACGACAGCGGCTGTGGCTGTACATCGGAGAGCAAGCAGCAATAAAATATGTGGGAAAGTCAACGCCTCACGTCATCCCACAAGTGGTGACCCGGACATCGAACGGCAACGCGCCTCCTGCTCGTCCCTTCGCCAACGCACTGAGCGTCACGGCCATCCCCGTTTCTTCGGTGACTACAGTAAGGACTTGAGCAACGTGCATTCCGACTGACCATGGACACCACACCCAACAGTGACGCAACGCCGAATCCCACGGTACCCGACCCTGTCGTCGCTACTCTCAAGATACCGGAGTTTTGGCAGGCGGACTCGGAACTCTGGTTTCTGAGCGTCGAGCCACTCTTCCGACGACACCGGGTAACATCGCAATCAGCGAGGTACGACTATGTCATCGGCGCTTTACCACCTGCTGTCATCGCCATCGTAAGAGACATTCTGCGCTCTCCGCCTCCTGACAACCCCTACGACACTCTTAAAGCAGAGCTCATCCGCCGGACAACCGAGTCGGAACAGCGTAGGCTGCAGCAGCTGCTCACCGCGGAGGAACTCGGTGACCGCAAACCTACGGAGCTTCTGCGTCGCATGCGACATCTCATCGGGGACAACCCTGCTGCTTTGGACGCATCCATCCTACGAGAGCTCTTCCTACAGTGACTGCCGCAGCAGGTGCGGATGATTTTGAGTGTGTCCTCCACGGCAACTCTCGACTCACTGGCACAGATGGCCGACAAGATTATGGATGTCGGTGCCCCGTCCATATCTGCTATCGAGAGACGTGATTCTTCCCACTTTGCGCCGGTCCGCGATGACCGCTTAGACCGCCTCCTTCAAGCTAACGAGGAGCTCAACCGCAAAGTGGACCAGCTGGCCGCTGAACTGAGCTTGCTGAAAGCAGACCACCGACGCACTACTTCACGACAACGACGCCAAAGCCGCGATAGATCGCCAAGTCTGCCTCGCAGCGTCTGCTGGTACCACCACCGATACGGGGAACGCGCTCGTCAGTGCCATCAGCCATGCCAGTTTGCGGGAAACGCACGGGCCACGCACTGACGGCGGCCAGTGTTGCAGGCCCGACATACAGCCGCCTATTCCACGTCACGGACCGCGTCACCAAAGTTCGGTACCTCATCGACACGGGTGCCGAAGTGTGTGTTGTTCCTCCTATCCTACGCTGGAGGACCGTCGGCGACGCCAGACCACGCCGCCTGTCACTGCTGTTAATGGTTCCACCATACGGACCTACGGACAGAGGTCTGTTACGCTTGACATCGGCTTGAGACGCACGTTTCGTTGGATTTTCTTAATCGCCGACGTGCGTGTACCAATTATCGGTGCCGATTTTCTTTGGCATTTGAACCCTTTCGGCCCTGGCGTCGTCAATTGACGACACCGCACAGAAGTTCCCCTAGCACCTCGGAAATGAAACCAAAACTGCTCATTATTGGGGAAATACTTCTCCTATGATCCCCGCTGTGATTGACACCAATGTTGCGACATATTTGCGGAGGTGGGAGCCACAAAGAAGAAAAAGCTTGACCGAGATCATGGGTGACGCCGAGGCGGGTCAGGTGAGGCGGCTAAGCGCCGTTTTCGGGACGTCGTACAGAAGCCGTTTCAAGGAGTATCACACTGAAAAATGAGACGTGGTTCACATTTTGTGTACTCTAGTCAGTACCATAAATAAAGAAGCCATTTTCCTAATTTCACAACCACTGAGCCCTGATGACCTAATTTGATTCCATGCTAATTAATCCATAAATACTTGCACCACTGGCTCAATTTTTCGTTTTTGGTCTTCTGAGGTCCTAACTATTAGGAAAACACGCACAAAAAATGTCTCCGGTCAAAATAAAAATCCAGGGCTGAAAGGGTCAAGCTTGTGGTGGACCTACGACATAGCCGCCTCGTGGATTCTGAGACCCACCTAACAGTTCAAGGCGTGACATCGAGTTTACCACCCTTACGTCTCGTGTAAGCTCATGCCAAAGTCTCTCCGCCGCGGTCTACGCTTCTGGAAGAATTTTCCGACCTCTTCCGTGCTCCATCTCTTGAAGACCCAGTGCGCCACAATGTCACTCATCACATTGTGACAGTAGGAGCACCGGTGTTTGCACGTGCTCGTCGTCTCGCACCTGACCGTTACAAGATTGCACGGCAAGAATTCGAGCACATGCTTGACCTCGGATACGTCCGCCCCTTTTCCGGTGCCTGGTCATCACCGCTACACATGGCCCCCAAACCCTCAAGTGACTGGAGACCGTGCGGTGACTATCGCGCCCTCAACAAAGTGACGGTACCGGACCGCTATCCGATACCGCACATCCAGGACTTCACGGCATTGCTGCACGGTTCCACCGTACTCAGCAAAATCGACCTAGTGACCGCACACCGCCAAATACCTGTCGAGCCTTCCGACGTACCGAAGACTGCCATAATAACACCTTTTGGCATGTTTGAATACATACGGATGCCCTTCGGTCTAGGAAACGCAGCACAAACCTTTCAACGGTTCGTGGACCAGGTTCTTCGTGGTTTGAGCTGCTGCTTCGCGTACATCGACGACATCCTCGTCTTCAGCACTTCAGCAGAAGATCACGAACTTCACCAGCGTCAGGTTTTCACGCGGCTCCGGAAATAAGGACTTGTCGTCAACGGATCGAAGAGCGAGTTCGGAGTTTCCTCACTGGACTTCCTTGGCCATCGCGTGGATTCCCGTGGGATCTCTCCACCGACGGCGCGCGTGGAAGCTATATTGCAGTTTCCACGGCCAACAACTACAAAGAAGCTGCGTGAATTCCTCGGGCTTGCCAACTATTACCGTCGGTTTATTCCGCACTGCGCGGCCATCTTGCAACCGCTACATGCACTTCTCTCCGGTCAAACGAAGCCGAACGCTTCCATCTCCTGGACAGACGACGCTGAGACAGCTTTCAGTTCCATCAAGGAAGCTCTGGCTAACGCAACGCTCCTCGCGCATCGAAAGAGCGACGCCATCACGTCACTCACCGTGGACGCCTCCGACGTCGCCATCGGAGCAGTCCTGCAGCAGTTGGTCGACGGAGTTTGGCAGCCGGTCGCTTTCTTCTCTAGGAAACTCTCACAGACCGAGTCCCGTTACAGCACGTTCGGTCGCGAACTACTCGCGGCCTATTTGGCTGTCAAGCATTTTGGTCACGTCCTCGAAGGTCGGCAATTCCATATCCTCACCGACCACAAGCCGCTCACGTCTACCTCGACCGCTACCAACTCTGCCCACACCCACGTGAGATCCGCCAGCTTGCCTACCTATCGGAGTTCACGAGCGATATCCGGCACATCAGTGGCAAAGACAACCCCGTGGCTGACGCACTATCCCGCGTAGAAATCAACGCAACGATGGATGAGCGCCCGCCAGTCGACTTTGCAGCCATGGCCACTGCACAACAGGAGGACAGCGAACTTCAGGTTCTCCGACGCCAAGAGAACTCCCTCAAGTTCGAAGATGTCCAACTTCCAGGCTGCGTGATTCCCCTCGTTTGTGACACGTCTACCGGTTGTACTCGCCTGTACGTTCCAGCGCCATTTCGCCGCAGTGTCTTTGACGCCTTGCATTCCTTGTCGCACCCCGGCATACGTGCGACTCAACGCTTCATCACAGCGCGATATCTATGGCCACGTATTAACATCGACGTCCGCCGCTGGACACGTGCTTGTCTCAAGTGCCAGCAAACCAAAGTCCAGCGTCACACAATCAGTCCACTGGGTACCTTCACACCTCCGGACTCACGGTTCAGTCACGTGCACCTGGACCTCGTAGGCCCTTTGCCCCCGTCGGAAAACAGCCGGTATATATTAACGTGCGTAGACCGGTTCACGCGGTGGCCTGAGGCACTACCGCTCACCAACATCACCGCAGAGTCAGTTGCCCACGGAATCATCACCGTGTGGATAAGCCGCTACGGAGTTCCCAAGACCATCACAACGGATCGAGGTCGTCAATTTGACTCCGCGCTCTTCCGCACTTTGTCCCGCATGCTTGGTGTCAACCACATCAAGACGACAGCCTACCACCCTATGTCGAATGGCATGGTTGAGCGGTTTCACCGCCAACTCAAAGCCTCGCTCATGGACTCACGATTGTTGATACCCTGGACAGAGCGACTGCCATTCGTCCTTCTCGCCCTTCGCAGCACGATACGCACGGACGTTTCTTGCTCCTCAGCTGAGCTCGTTTTTGGCACGACCTTAAGGCTTCCTGGCCAGTTTTTCGACGTGTCTCCGGTACCACCAATGGACGTTGCTGATTATGCCAGTCGCCTCAGGAACGCCATGAAAGACGTGTCTCCTATCCCACCACGTCAACACTCACGCATAAGTTTCGTCAGTCGTGCTCTGCGGGATTGCACACACGTCTTCGTACGGCACGACGCTATCAGACCACCACTACAACCGCCTTACGACGGACCCTTTAGAGTCATCAAGCGTTGCCCCAAGCATTTTGTCCTGCTGCTTAATGGACGCGAGGACAGTGTCTCCATTGACCGCATTAAGCCGGCCTTTCTCGACACCGACGCCGTCCTCGCAGACGACAAGCCATCCTCCAACACCAGGCGAACGCGCTTCGCAACAGTAGCAGCTACCAGCTACTCATAAGGATCGCTCCTTCGCGCATTGGCTACCTCGCTAGAGGGGGGGCCCTATGGCGAGCCGTCAACGCGAGAGAAGACGACGAAGTTGCGCTTCAGCTGCTCCGCACGTTCGAACCTAGCGCGTGAGAAGAAGACGCCCGCAAGAACGACAGCGGCTGTGGCTGTACATCGGAGAGCAAGCAGCAATAAAATATGTGGGAAAGTGAACGCCTCACGTCATCCCACAAATCCATAACTGTACCCTCATTTGACCTCTTTCTCGCTCAAGTACTGCCGAATATCAAACCGACCTTCACATTTCACCATTTTCTCAACCACTGAAAGGTTCCGACGGGGTTAAAAGATAGCGTAGAAAAATCGTTCTCGTGGGATGCGACGGTCGTCTTCTTCAGATCAGAGACACTCAAGAAGCCTTGAACCTTTTCCGTGGCATCACTGACGGTGGACGAAGGCCTGGAAATATGTGTCGTCGACACCAACACCAATGCAAGCGCGAGACTTCAACGATTACTATGTACACATGGAGTGAGATGAACTTGCTCATCTTCTCTTCAGTAACCTCCCTCCATGGATCCGTCCCTCTCACTGTATGTTGGCTTTTCGAAAGTATGTATCCACGCATACTTATCTGTGTGGTTGCATATCTCTGATGACTTCTGCGTTAAAAAACAACACGAAGACGCCGCCGCGCAGCACAGCGGAGCGTTGGGTCGAAGTGCGCTCCGCGCCGTCTTCGCGAAGAGAACTGCGCTCTTTCTGCAGCCGGCGCCAAATGCTCCCGCCCGAACGAAGATACCCAGGCAGCACGCCGGCATTGGGCCAATCTCGGAACAAGGTTGGTAAACATTGGCAGAAATATTGGTCCTGCGTTGGCTTTTGGGGGTTTGCTACACCTAAATGTGCATTGGTCCAATATTGGATGCCAATGATTTTCCAATAATGGCCAGGATGGCTGTAGCCAACATCGTCCGTCCAACATATCGCCAATAATGGCAAGGATGGCAGTAGCCAACATTGGCCGTCCAGCATATCACCAATAATGGCAAGGATGGCTGTAGCCAACATTGTTCGTCGTACGTATCGCTGACACTGTGTAAATATTGGCAGCTCCAATATTTTTTGCCAGCCTTTATCGTTGGCTGCACCATCGTTCTTTCATTTCCAGCGTTAACGCTGGAAATTGAAACATTTTCCACTGAATGTGTGGTTTAACGTGAGTTAGATATTTGTGCACGTAAATAAATGCATGTTGCCCACGCTTTTGCTTTTAGGCAAGCAGCATGGATAATCAGCGTACAAAAACTGAGAGTACACACAAGTTTATTCTGTATGTATACATATGGCAAAGATACTGCAAGTTTTGAAAATAATTTCGCATTTCGCGCTTTGTTCTGCTGACCGCTTGCTGGCAGATAACAGCTGCACAGAACCTACACTAATTACCTTCAATAACGTCCTATATTAGAAAACGGGGAAACGGGACCACTCACAAACACACACAGCCCTCCCTAGGTGTTAGCGCTTATTTGATTTGTCAGTTCACCGAAGGTTCAAAAGGAAGTCAGTGAAAAGCGAAGTGTGATAGAAAATGAAATAAATGAACATGTACACGTGAACAGACATTCGATACAGCCGAGATCCATAACCACCTTGAACTACCGGAAAGTTCATCGCCTATTTAATAATTAAAAGGCGACTGCGGCAAGAGCTTGAAACTCTGCGACAACTTCACAACTAATAAAAGTTTGTGTGCTACAAATCAATCATTTCTTTGCGCGAATCGAGCGGCGAAGGGCAAATGAAAACCGCGTGTTAAGCAGACGCACTACAACGCGAGAAAAGAACAAAATAGCACACGCAAATGCTGACAACATTGCTGAGGGCGAGAACTCAACCAACCTACTTCGAAGCGCACAATAAAGCCCACCACATCGGTATTCACAAACTAACAAATTAAAAAAAATACGCGGTAATGTAGACAATAATAAACGCAGCACACATTTCACTTACGAAAAACACGGAAAGTAACATGCGACGAAACAGAAAAACGACTTACTGAACGCGATACGAACACAAAAATCCGGCGGAAAGTTTGCCAGTTGTCAGAACACATCGGCGCTCATCTGCGGATCGCTCTTCAAAGTCAAAACAGTCAGGTCCGATGAAGAACAGGGCAGCTGCCTTCTCACTGTGGCATCGCCGTCGAATCTCGGTATCCGTAAAATCGTGGCATCCTGTCTCGGTATCCGACTCCGTTTTTTCCCGATGACTCTCGACTGAATACTGAGGGGCGGGCGCCCGGCGATGCCGGGAGCCCGAACGAGGGAATGTAACCGCCACTGACTGAAAAGGAATAGCCGCCTGGCAGAAGGGGCCGAAGCGCGTACGCATCTTCCGAGGTGCCGTCGCCTCCTGCCATCTCCCTCAACCCACCCCCCTCGTTTTCAAAGGCATTGAAAACGAACCGTCGTGGGCGGAGCAGCCGTCAAGTGACAAGTGTTTTATGACCAGCGACCACCGCGCTGCCCCACTGCCGCGAGGAGAGGACGTGAAATTCCGGAGCAAAACATGGCGCCGCGCGGCTTCTCCGGCCTCCCGATCACCGAGAACATTTATTCAAAGTGAACACGCCTGGTTGTGTGAAGCGTTGAAAGTGCGAACATAACTCATCGATGATTTAAAGATTCCGCGGGCGATACCGTAGTCTTGGACAGCACGTCGCTGTAGCGCGCACACAAAGAAGTCATAATCCTGTAATCCAACCAGTTGTGTAGCAAACACGAAAATACGTGGCGTGGTTGAAGTCACATGAAATGTTTTGATTGTATGTCGCTAATAAAGCCGTGAGAATAATTTCGGTGCGTGTGCGGTGCGCAGAGGCCCATTGCGAAGCAGATGACTTCTATTCTACTCCATTAACTCGTCAACGCTATGTACAGCTTCAATCAATGTAAAAGCAGGGTTTTCTGGGTTGTTTTTATATAGTTGCGATGTATACGCTGGCTGTATCACACAAATAACGTTAACTTTCAAGAAGCATTGCAAAGTGAGATTTTCTTCTGTGTTTCCTTTCTCATAGATCTATTTCCAACAGCGCGCAAAACTGAGTTGAGAACTTGGTACTTATTTTACATTGCTCAACATCTGTAAAACGAATTTTGTCCAACTATTTAGCATACATTTTGTGCCACACTAAATGTCAACCTAAAAATCAAGGCCCTGTGTGCGCCATTGTTCCCTTCTTATAGATTGGAATTTGCAGTTTTGTTTGTTGGCTGACAACGATGGACTGTTTTTGCCATCTTTATACAGTAAACGCTCGTTAATTCCACACTTATTAATTCGGAAAGTAGGATAATTAGGACGCGTTCTCTTTTCCCTGCAAGCATGTTTATTGTTTAACGTCATCACACTCTCGTTAATTCGGCCATACCTGTCCGCAACCCGGTTAATTCGGACGAACCTCTTGTAGGGTGGGGGGCGCTGTGACGAACCTTTGCCCCCCTAATGGGGAACCCTGCGCACGCCTATGGTGATAAGTAACCAAAAATCTTCTTTGAGGTGCGCTGGATGCCGGACAAAGTGATTTTCATAATAGCGTGCATGCAGGTGGTGGCTCGATTCCCTCAGTGATGGTACAAGGGGCAAAAACATTCTTGCCGATTAATCATGCATATGCTTGCCAGTGTTTAAGACATTGGAGCGACAACGTGGAAGTCTGGACAATATTGTCCGGCGCGTAGCATTGGCCATCCAATATTGTTTAACCAGTCAGATTGACTGGACAATATATCCGATCTACTGCCATTACTTAACCAATATTGTTTTACCAACGGATAAGCTGGCCCAATATTGCCATCCACACGGCCTGGTTCTGCCAATATCGTATTGACATCGGCAACCATGGGCCGTTGTTGCCAACCTCAAAGAATAGCACGACCAATATTCTATGTCGGCTGGCAAAGATGGACCATTATTGGCATCCTTGTAGGCTGACTTGCCAACATTGGTTTTATAGTGGTTTGTATGGGCCATCATTGGGTCATCGTTTGCCAACGTATAAACAATATTGGACCAATGTGCTGTGCTGCCTGGGTGAGAGCTGTTATTTTTAGCACACACGAACATACGTTTACATCGACGCGCGGCAGCGATAAAACGGCCCGAGGAGAAGACGAAACTTACCGGCGGATGTCTGATGTACAGCTGGCTGATGTTCCGGGGAGGTTTGACGCACTTTCGCCGTCCGTACTGAAGCCTGGCGAATGGAAGTCGTCTTCTGTGTCTTTGGTTCTACCATCATCCAGAGATTCCCGCTCATATTGATCGCAATCCGTCGAAATTCGCCGTTTCTGTGGAGCACTCGCGAGCGGCGTCAACGCCAAGTCCGAAACAACGAGCGCTCACCTACCCGACTGCGAACGAGCTTTAAAAATCTTCCCGTGGTGGAAAAAAAACTCGCAAACAAAAGCGATAAAAAACATGTTACTTTATGCTTTGTATTGCGTTAGCTGTCCAGAACCGCTCAGAGAGGGCCAAAATGTGATCTTGAAGTCATCGATAATACTATCGATGGGAATAGGCGCGGTCACGAAAGTGTTAAGCAAAATTATTCTGTCTGCGAGGATTTCTTGCCCTACCAGTAGATTGAATACATTGCTGTTGGGTGACGCTAGCGGTCATTCACGATTTTCAGCATCAAATTAAAAGTATAATTCCTTTTTTATGGGTCAAAAGCATGCTCGTTGCTGACGAAGTGACGAACGATCTTCTCATCTTGACCACAATCAGAAAAAATTCTCTGAACGGTACACAGTCCCTTTAAGATTTTTGCACTTGGATGCATATGTGTATGTGCACTGCTATTTCAATAGCATGTGTGTAGTAATATTTCAATATTTAAAATAGTCAGCGCTTTGGGCCCCTGTTCCTTCCTTATTCCGTGTTTTTTTGTTTTACTACACTGGGATGAATCGATGAGCCGCGCGTATCCACCTTTCGCCACCGTTCGCCGTTGGTGCCGCCACCAGTACCACTCAAAGCAGCAGCGCAGGGGGCGGATAGCTTAAACGGTTTCGCTGTTAACAAAAACGTCCCGTGTGCTGTGCGCTGTGGAATCAAGAAATGCACGCGTGCGAGAGGACTATCCTTCGCGCGATTGTGGCAAGTAAGGAGAATGCCAGTGCGCCGTCAAAATTCGCAGAAGGCAGCACGAGTGCCTTACGCTGCAAATAATCTGCGGTGTTTCCAAAGAATTAGTGAGCCGGTGGCTTCGCGTGACTCACTTCACTGGTGAGTGAACAGGGCTTATTTGCCCTGTTCGTCAAATCGCCGTCAGTAAAGGAAGTGTTCGATGTTATTGACTGAAATGCATGCGGATACCTTTGCACCGAGCTCTTTGATTCACGCAGTACTCGGAGGTTTCTTGCAAAATATAAAGCGGACAAAACTAGGAGTATCGCGTAACTGCTAGAGCACTTGTGGCCGCTATCAGCGCTTAAACTAGCCCTGGCTTTTCTTCACACAGCATGGTCTAAACTTTCCTGTGACTGCATATGCCACTTGGTTGCACTTAGATTCCTGATTACTTACGAATGCCATCCATCTAATTGAAACAGAACTATGATTTCAGTGGCAGCGCATTGATGTTGTGTTTCTTGATTTTGGCCGTGTTTCTTTTACGCTGATCTATAGTCTGCGATGAGCCTGCTAGGCTGTTCTGTAGCACACCGGGAAAGGACACATTGTTTATGGCAGTTGTTTCTCGTGAAATTGAAGTTAAGTATCGATGACGCTGCGGCAACAGACGTCAGCTACGATCTCACTGTGATGTTCGTCACTACCGGAAGAATCAATGACCCCATTGACGTACGCATTCTAAATTTATTTACAAACGTTCGACCTTTAGAGTAACAAGTGCTTAGTTCCAATATATTTCAATGTTTAATAGTTCTGCTTCAATATAGTTCTACTTAATAGTCCTACCTTTAAAGCAACAACTACATCGCAAAAAAATTAATTGTCCTTGTGTACTTCCAGGCGTGTATCGCACTTTCCGGGTTCAAACTACGGAGTAGTTTCGCCAGCATAGATCCTACTTCTCAGATACTTGAGATTAATTGCGCTTTAAAACCAATCCTAGTGTATCGGGTACAAGAAATTCTGAATTTGTTTTTCTTTGAAACACTCGGAAAGAAATTCTTTCAAGGGAACCTGTTATTACGTACTCTTAATAATTATAAGACGCAATGTTTTTATTGCGTTAAACCACAGAATCGTTAGCATATGTAAATCGCGTGTTTATTCGGCGCTGCTTGTTCGCCCTGTAGAGTAGCAACGCTAAAAGCAGCAAGCGCTCTGGTGCGAAAATGCGTGCAGGGCCAAGGCTCTCTCGTTCCAATCGTGCTGCGCAATGGTTTCTCGAACGGTTACCTCACCTTCATTGGGCTGGTAAACAGATCAAGAGACGGCAAGTTGTAGATGCGGCCACTATTCCAGGCGTATTAAAACAACTGAGTCGTTGAAAGCCGCGCGTAGCCCAGCTCGTTGTAGACGTCTGGGGTTTGAAAAATTTACATAAACACGTAGGCGTCAAGGACGTAGCCAGGAATGGGGTTGGGGCATATCGGACTTCACCCCCCCCCCAAATTTTTCGTACTGTCCTGTACCGCCGACCAAATAATCCACCTGCGCTGCAAATCGTCCCGGATTTTTGCTACAATTCCTTTTCACATTCGAAAATACATTTGGATGGATGGATCGATGGATGGCTGGGTAGATATTATGAGAGTCCAGTTTTAAAACCGGATCTCAGTTTTTTTAAATTGTCCTAATGCCTTGTATACTTCGCCCATTCGAGCTTACCAAAGAGAAAAAAACAACATAAATTCACCCCCTACCATTCTGACCATTGCGGTCAGAATGCTAAGGGCTATTTACTTTTGTGATTTCTCTCTGCTTTTCTACCGCCAATACTCTAACCGCCTCCTAATAATTTCTATAGCCAACGTGCTAAGCTTTCAAGTGTTGACCCTAAAACCCAATGCTTCATGTAGGCTCGTGCACAGACACACACTTGATCGATATCTCAATATTGAACCAGAACAAGGGCTATTGTTTCCTTATCTTCTCCACAGCATGCTCATTGTTCTTCTTTACTGAATCTCGCTTTATTAGTAGCGTTCTCAGGCAATACGGACCTGGCTGCAAACGGTAAAGCACTTCCCCATGAATTATAAAATATTATTTAACTCATTTCAAAATCATTATCATTATCAAAATCATTTCAGTAACTGCCCTTTCGGTAGTTACTGAAAGTTGTTTTCTTTCGATCGCTTATATCCAATAAATCCTCTCCGCCTCTCCGCCTTTTCCGGTAATGCTGTATGTGGCCATATCCCCTATCCGGCCAGCCGTATATTTACAATTGAGCCTCCGAGTTCTTTTCTCCGCTGTGTGTCCACGCTCTTCCTATACAAATACCGGAACCGCTTCTCTGCCGACCTACTTTGTCTCATATTTCCTAGCCTCTTTTTAAAACTTATTTGGCTTTGACCGTCCCTCACCGCAAAGCTTGTCCATCCCATATCACCCTACACAGCCTCATTTGTCGTCTCCTCGCGATTGCCCAACCCGAGCCGTCCCACAGTCCTTTGTTTCGCATCCAGTCCCGATTGTATCTCTGATTTCATGCGTACCACTGAGTTCCCAAATGTAAGCCCCGGAACTATTACACCTTTCCACAGACCTCGAAGTACCTCGTACCTCTTGTATCCCCATAACGCTCTGTGCTTCATTATTGCAGCATTCCCATTTCCCTTTACTGCCGAGGCTTTTCCCTTCACCTCCATGTACCTAACAACATCATTTACACATAGACCTAGGTACTTGTATTCGCTTACTCTCGGTATTTCTTGGCCCTGTAGTGACACCGCTGATAACAGGGACCATTGAATACCATCAGTCCACACTTTCTTACGCTAAAAGGAGCATTAGAGCTTCACCTTACTTTCAGCATATATCCGCCAGCTGCTGTATATTGTCGCGTGGTTGTAATGGTCCGGAAGAATCCAGCAGAACTCGGACATACGTAACTCTTTATTTGGCTGAACTTGTGATTAGGAAACGGCAAGACAAACCGCAAGCAAGCAATGCGAGCTGTATACTGATAGCGGCGAATAGAGCGGCGGTCGCCGAGGGGCATAGAACATGCGAGCCTTATCGCTGGTACCCGCGTAGGTTCGAGAATAAACGCCGCTGTGCACGTTTGTGCGCTCAAGCCTATAGACGATTTTTCGCAGCGGCGCACGGGCGCTGCCATGTTTGATCACGTGATCGTAACTGACCTTCCCCCAGCGAATTGCCCCAGCCAACGCATTGGGCCAGCGAAGCGGCTGTGGCCGTACCACACAAGCTGGTTGCAGCAGGGTGTAAGCAAGTCACATGCCTGCGCAGCAAAACATAGTTCTACATGTAATCGCCTCAAATTTGATAACGTCGCGACAGTTGCGTTTGTCTGGTACGTACTACGCCACAACGATAAGCGATATATTTATTCTACTGCGTATTTATGGCGTATGCCATTAATTGTTGTATTAGCAACCGCCAGTAGCTGGGTTTTCAAGCCAACATGGCAGCACCCATGCCGACGCGACCGCCCGCTCCGATCTGAACTCGCGCTTGCTACTCGCCCACTGTACTCACAGCAATAAATAAATGGTGAAAGCGGCCATCGCTTTGTGTCGGCTCACGCTGGAGAAAAAGCGTCAGGTATGCTTTGTCTTTATTATTTTGATCAGCTGTGTTTATTTAGCCATGCCTGCTAAGCCTTGTCCCCGGCAGTATGAGAATGAATCTTGGAAACACTGCAAAATACTGATGAGTACATTGCTCTCAAAGCTTCTGGACGCGAATATAAAGCAAATAAATGCGTAGGGTTTGAACTTACGGGCCACACAGCGCAGGACAACGACGTGATAAATTCGAGGCGGAAGTAAACTGCATCCACAGTTGCCGCCATGTGTACTTTTCCGCCGCTTCCGTCTGCTCACATTTACTCGCGCGCGCGCAGACGCCACGGGAATGCCGAGCAGACGACGCGACGCAGACGGAGACGCATTGAGCAGCGCTCCCAAACGCCACGGCAGGGGTAGAGTGTACTAGAATATTTTAGTACACTCTAGCAGGGGGATGACCATGGGGACGGCCACGGTAGGGGGACGGCCATGGTGCGGTGACGCCATCTAGATTTGATTGAAGAAACCAGCTGCGGAAAATCGTCTATAAGAAGACTCTAACTCCCGTATTCTAGAACGTCCCTTCACTCGTCACTCCACCCTGACTCGAGAATGTGGATGACAGATCCACCTTTCGGCATTAATGTTCACTGAATATGAGCGATAGCCGGCATCATTTCGTGAGAATCGCTGAGTCATTTTTAGTCGAGCGGCGGCGCTTTGCTCGACTGGTTCAAGTGAATGGTGAAGTTCGAGTCGAGGCTTGTTTGAGAATACGGGGGTAAGATAATCTGAAATGTTCCCAGACATTACGGCGCGGCTTGCGCAAGGCGGCGGCTATGTGCGCAACGGACTAGTTAAAAAATAACAAAAAGCGCGCGTGGCAACGCCCCGCTCTGAAAAGGCATCGCCCCGATGCTTGTAACAGAGCGTGGAAGGTGATAAAAACTGTATCTACAAAGGAAGTAAAATAAGCAATAAATACATGCAGAAAAGTACAATAACAAAGCAAAAAGTACAGCCCGTAGGTTCGCTAACGCGCATAAATCGGCTTAAGGCGCACAGCATGGACGACTTCAGGTCGTGCACGGCGCCGTTGAGAGTTTGTAATGCCGTCCGGGATAACCTCGTAGTCCAGAGCACCGAGACACCGAAGCACCTTGCATGCCCCGGAGTATCGCCGAAGAAGCTTCTCGCTAAGTCCCCGTCGGCGTATCGGCGTCCAGACCCACACGCGGTCACCGGGTTGGTATTCCGTGTGGTGTCGTCGATGATCATAGTGAAGGCTGTCGGCCCTCTGCTGGTTCTGCGCCGAAGAAGCTGTCGAGCTTCGCGGTGTAAAGAAGTGGAGACGCGGTGCAAAGAAGTAGAGATCCAATTATTTCCGGAAGTCGACGTCGGGAACTGCCCTAGTAGGTCCATTCCGATTTTCTGGAATGGTCGACGACGATGTTCGATCGGCTGAAGAAAGCCAGCTGGTCCTCTTGGCGGCGTCTTGCGTCGCAGACAGTCTTGGCACGTCCTTACGTAGCGAGCGACGTCGGCGGCAATGCACGGCCAGTATTACTTATCCTATATTCTTGCGAGCGTGCGGCAAACACAGAGGTGTGCAGCCGTCGGATCACCGTGTAGGCCCTGGGGGACATTCTGGTTGTAATGCTGAGGGCACCACGAAAATGTAGTTGGCTGGAAGTGGCAAGAAGGTCCTCAGCAGAACGTCGTTTCGCAAGAAAAACGACGCCAGTCCTCGCTTGAATACTTTCGGAACAACGGCGGTCGTGCCCTCGAGGTATTCCACGAGGCCCCGGAGTTCCGGGTCGGCTCGCTGTCGTTCAGCGAAGCCGACGACGATTATGGTTCCCAAGAGGCAATCGTCATCCTCGTCGTCCTGCCGCGGTAGATCGACGGGGGCACGAGACAGGCAGTCGGCGTCGGAGTGTTCTCTTCCGGACTTCGAAGGGTCTTTCAAATTAGATAGCGAAAACAAGGCGTGATCGTCGCTCACAACCTTGAAGAGCCTGCCGTAGAAGTAGGGGCGAAGCTTCGATGTTGCCGAGATGATGGGCACGCACACCTTTTCTGTTGTGGAATAGTTGGCTTCCGCCTTGTATAGCGACAGGCTAGGATAACTGATAACCTTTTCCAGTCCGTCAGTCCCCTGCACAAGGACGGCGCCGACTCTTTCGCGGCTTGCGTCACCGTGGATTTTCGTATCGGCGTATTCGTCGAAATGCGCGTGTATAGGAGGCGTATGCAGGCGCCGTTTCAGTTCTTTATATGCTTCAACTGCCATTTCCCACCAGAATTTGACGCCGGTCTTTGTGAGTTGCGTGAGTGGCTCGGCGACCCGTGAAAAGTAAGTGACGCTTCGAAGCGTCTGTAATAGGCGCACACGCCTTGAAATTAGCGTACGGCGTTCTCTTTGGTGGGTGGCGGGAAGGCAGCGACGTAGCTGTTTTCCGCGGGTCTCGCCACACTCTGGACTTGCTGATCATGTGGCCAAACAACAATAGCTTCTCGTATGCAAAGCGACACTTTTCAGGCATCGAGGTGAGGCCAGAGGTGTCAAATGCTTGAAGTACAGCGTAAAGGCGCTGGAGGTGTTCACCGGAGTTGATGTCGTCCATACAACACATTGATGTCCATACAACACAATACAACACACTGACGTCGTCCAAGTACACGAGGCAAGTCTGCCACTTCAATCCTGGCATTACTGTATCCATAACTCGTTGGAATATCGCAGGTGCCCAGCAAAGGCCAAAGAGCATGACCATGAAATCGAAGAGGCCGTCTGATGTTAAAAAGACAGCCTCCCCTCGGTCTCTCTCGTCGACTTCGATTTGGCAAATAGCCGGTCTTGAGGTCCATCGAAGAAAAGTACCTCACGTTGTGGAGTCGATCCAGGGTGTCGCTTATCCGTGGAAGATGGTACACGTCCTCTTTCGTGATCTTGTTCAGGCGGCAATCATCGACACAGAAACGTCGGGTCCGATCCTTCTTCACGAACGCCACAAGAGACGCCTGCGGACTCTTGGACGGTTGGGTGATGTCGTCGCGTAGCACTTCGTCGACTTGCTTCTTAACGGCCCCTCGCGTTCTGGCGTCCAAACTCTATACGGGCTCTGGCGTAGCGGTCTGGCAGCTTCGTCTGTTATGACGCGATGTTTTGCGACTGCGGTCTGGTGAATTCTTTTCGACGAAAAGCAGTCCTTGTATTCCGGGAGCAGAGTTTTGAGATGTTCTTGTTTATGCTACGGAATGCTGGGATTGGCGTCGTCGAAAGCTGGTTGGGGAGCTTGGTTCGTCGGAGTACACTCTAAGGCAAAATTACCCGAACGAGGAGTAACGGAGCCCAATAGGCCCGCAGATGAAAGGTTAGACCGTCGTAGGAGCAAGCGGAGAGGGATGCGTGCCGTGTGCAATTCGGTTAGTCTGCAAAGGGATGAACGGCGCGGGAGATGCAGGCCGTGTGCATGGATACGTTCCGTGTGCAAACCGTTGTCAAGGGAGCTATTCGTCCTTCTCGCTCGGGTCAGTCTTCCATCTTGTGTTTGAGCTGGCGTGTTGCTGGATGGTTGCTGGTTAAGTCGCGCTCGGAGTTCGCCGATCTAGGACCTACGGCTCGCTGCCTTTGATACAGACGTATGCGTGGATGAGTGTGTCGTGCTGCTTTTACGTTTCGCCACACCCACGAAGTCTGGAGCTGCTCTCGACATGTCGCGACGCCGCGCTGTATATCTCCGGCGCAGTCACGGCACTGCGTCGCCACCGGCTAGGAATATGGCGGCCGAGAAGACTGTAGGCCTATCGGACTTCAATCTGACTCGGGGCACAAATCGGCGCTGAATTCTTTCACAAGTAAGTGATCGCTTTTTATTCTGCCGTACCTATCGCGTGCGATGCAGTAAACTGATCGCGTGCGCGAAACTGATCGCGATTATCGGTAACGGACTCGATCGTGTTGTATATCGCGCGCACGAAATGTACCGCGAGGGCCGGCTTGGGCGTGAGCTCGCCTGTGCTTTGTGACCGCCTGGATATTGGCCGCCGTTGTCGTCGCCTGGCCGGATGTTCGCTCACCGATGATTCACCGTGGTGATGAGCTGCAAGCTCGCGATATTAGCAATATTAGGCAGAGGCCTCGCCGCTGTTTTGCGACTCGTCCGAAACGCTGTGCGGTAGCAACGAGCTCGATTGTATGCCGCGCGCTTGAAATGCACCGGCATGGGTTGGCGGGTGCTTCAGCTAGCCGACATTAGCTGCGATTCGGAACTCTGCGGAAATTGGTCGCCGTGACCTTCGGCTTCCTCGACGCTCGCTCGTAAGCAGTCCGCCGCCGTTCGAGGCGTCGACCCCGCTTGCGCTCGCTGCACATTACTAGTGCGCGCTCGAAGAATTTGGTGGAAATTGGACGCCGTTATCGTCGGCGTCCCCTTCGCTCGCTCGCTCGCTAGCAGCCTGGCGCCTTTCGTGGCGTCGGCTTCGCGTTGCGGCTGACGGGCTTGCTCGAGTTGTACGACGCCGCTCGCAAAAAACTCGCCGGCTCGTTGGGGCAGGGTGGTTGGCGGCGCCTCGGCGTGATGGCTGCGGCCGCCGCACTTGAAGTGTTTGTTGCGCTGTGTGGCTTGAAATGCGTCTTTGATGACGTATGACATCACGGTGAAATTATTTACATGCCATATTTTAGACGTGTGTTTTTATTAAGCATTCGACACTATCAACTACCACATTCTTTTTATGCAGCTTCAAGCAATAGGCGTAACTGGTCCTGCACTATTATTAATAAAAAACTACCTACTCAATAGAAGCCAAGTTGTCAGTCTGTTAGGTCATAAATCTATACCTAAAGTAACAAATATAGGAGCACCTCAAGGTTCTATTCTCGGCCCACTTCTTTTCATTATTTACATAAATGATTTGCGATCTTGCCTTACCAGTTCAGAATGCTTACTGTATGCAGACGACACAACAATTGTTAACACTGATAAATGCCTCCAATCTCTGACACAGAAGCTAAATGATGACCTTTCAGGCTTGGCTGCTTGGTGTATCCACAATAAATTACAAATAAATCCCACTAAAACGAAATTCGTTGTTTTCCACGCTCACCAACGTGAACATAATTATATCCCGCCAATATTTCTAAATCAATTCGCAATTGAAGCAGACGATGAGGCGGCCTTCTTGGGAATTAAACTGGACCGTCATGTGAAATTTCATTCGTATGTTGCATACCTGCGAAAAAAAAATGGCTTACGGCATACGTGTTCTAATTAAATCCCGCGATATATTTTCCAAACCCACATTACTTTCATTGTACTACGCTTTTATTCATTCTCATATTAATTACTGTATCACATCTTGGGGCAATACCTACAGCAGTCATCTCGTCTCCCTTCAAACTATGCAAAATCACTCTATTAGAATACTTATTCACAGTCATTATCGCAGTGATGCTAAAGCACTCCTGCATGCCAACAACATCCTAACAATCGAGAACACTTTCAAATATAATCTAGGAATACTATTTTTCAAGCAAATATTAAATCAGATTCCTTTGTTTATAATCCCTCCATCAAGTCTAGAGAATACAAACTTGACAAGGTTTGCACAAAATCATGGGCGTCCGGAGGGGGGTGCAAGGGGGGGCAGCTGCCCCCCCTTGGAATATTGGATAATAATTTTCTATGGAATAGCAGTAAGCTACACAGCTTGATTGGCATACTCCAGTCCCACATATCCACGTGCAATATCATTCAGGATTACCAGCCAACTTTGCACGTTACATGCTGCTATGGACGAATCTTGCCGGTCATGTCACGGCAATGAAACAAAAGCTACCTATGCTGTATGCCCCCCTCCCCCTCCCTCTGCTGATGCACCCCCCTGGAAAAAGTTCTGCGGACGCCCTTGCACAAAATCACAATTTTATCTTACCTTAGTTAATACTAACTATGGCAAACAAACAGCCCACTTCACTGGAATCTATTTCTGTAATACTATACCTTCAGGAATAAAAACCTCGGAATCAGTCGGCATATTCAAAAAAGACATGAAAACTTTCCTCTCATCCATTCCATAATCTCGATAGTTTTGGTCTCTTCTATTACTCCCGCTCCCTTTCGTGCCTTCTCACAACCTAATGTTAACGCAGCATCGCATCATCATCCTACATTGCTGATATCAGATATCTCTATTTAGTTTTCTTTTTCGTAGTTTATTTTTTAACATTTTTCACCATGGTAATTATCTGAAAACTGTTTAGGAGAGTTGAATTACCTCTATTTTTTATGTTGTCTAATTTCAGTTTTTGTTGCTACTTTCTGCTAATGATTTTCTTCAGTAGAACTCCTTTTTTCTTTTTTACCTGCGATGTATTTTATTACCTGTTTTCTGCACCACTGTTTGCTGCACCAATTAATTGTTTCTATATTCACTACTGTAGGAGGTCCCGATTCAGTCTCTGACTATGGGACCTGCTTCTGTATACACAAATTTTGTAATTGATTCGATAACTAAATAAAACGATTTCTGATTCTGATTTCACCTTGCACATATTTGTCATGTACGTGCGTCTTCATCCCTTCTGTGACGTGTCGCAGAATATTTGCAACATTTTTGTGCTTCGCAGGGGTGAAATTATTTGCGTGCCATGTTTTAGACGTGTTTTTGTTCACATTGCACGTATTTGCACAGTTCGTGCGTCTTCAACCTCGTTGCCACGTGACTAAATATTTGCAATATTTTTGTGCTTTGCAGGATGCAGCCGTTGCCCACGACGAGCAGAATGCTGTGTGCCCTGGCGCGTACAACGCCTGCCATCTATCGCTTCCGTTGGAGCAGCTTCACAGAAAGGACTGTACGAGATATGACAACGCGGCTGAACATGTATTGGACATTTTGTAAGGAATTCTATGGAAGAAAGCAGAAACATCATATGTATAGAAAAAAAATCACAGCATATCCACGGGGTGAATGATGATGAGTGGGGCGAAGCTACGGAGGGAATCATCTGTAAACCGTGAAACTCTTCCGTGAAATGCGCCCAGTACATAATATAAAGAGTGTGAAACATCGTGTATATATTAAACATCAAACTTTTATCGTACTGTTGGTTTACGTGGTCCCTTCATTATCACTTGTGATCGGTGAAATGCAAGGAAGAAGTCTGCTCCCGAGCGAAAGAGCGCCAAGAGCGACCGCATTCCCCGCTCGCCCTGTGCGTATTAAAGGCAAGGCTAGAGGGAAGACAGGACGCGCGTTCCACGACGCGAGGTCGGTAGCATGCCCAACGAAAGCCAACGGAACGCGATCGTGCAAGTGCTCCGGCATCGCACCGCCTCATGGTTCCATTTAGCGTCCCAAAACCAAACATATTGCTCAAGGTGTGCCTTGCGTTTTTCGTAGAAATAATTTCTTTATCATGTACATTAAGACGAAAAGTTGAAAGCTCACTAGAGTGTATCGCCCGCAAAGTATGTCTTTTAGTGTGATTTAACTCTCGTACGGCAGGGTCCTCGCGCCGTTGCCGGTCCACCTCGCCCGTTGACGATCGGGCGAGGTGGCTACATACAACTACTACTACTACACTTTAAGAAAAACATCTGGCGTTCTTTCGTTCTGCTTTTACAAAACATCTGGCGTCTTTCGTTGGTTTATTTCATCAATCAACGGCGTTTTGAACAAAATTTTTATTGTTTAATCACGCACAGGAGAAATCTCACCAGGCACTACCTTGGAGGTAAACAATGGCTGCTAATGGCAATGAGAGACAGAAGAAGTCGGCTTTTAGCTAACACTTACACTTCTACTTCTACTAACGTTTCCTACTGGAACATGCCAATGGCTGCTAATGGGGAATGAGAGACAGAAGAATTCGGCTTTTAGTTAACGCGCACGCTGCGAATTTTTTAAATGCGAAGCATTTCTTAGCGAACCTCTGGCACTTTGAGCGTTTCTATCTACGTATCTATCTATCTATCTATCTATCTAGCCGCCTACGTCTGGGTGCTCTCATGATCGCCTCCTTAACTTGGTGTACAGCAAAATTTGCATGGTAGGGTAAGAGGATTTGACGAATATGACTGCCGGGTCATGACATGAATAACGTTAAAATCTTGTCGCGTACGTCGTCAAACCCTTTCCACTAGACACGTGTGGCACATACCCGTTTACCACAGGCCGCGGTGTACGGGTATGCGCCACAGGTGATAGACAGTTTGTATCTACCCAGGAACGGCAAGAACAGACATTGTTAACCTAAATGCTAGAGCGTTAAGGAAAACCAACACCGGCAGCGTTGACTCAACGAATGGAAAGAATGAAAATTAGGAACCCAGCAGGAATCGAACCCAAGCATTCTGCGTGGCAATCAGGTATTCTACCACTGAGCCACGCCAGGTCTATAAATTGCTTTGTAAAAACAGCCTACGCAGGCGTAATATCGGTGAAACGTCAATTGTGGTTGTGGTGCTGGCTATCTAATTTTACAAGAAAGCAATAAACACTACATGATACTCCTACGATGTCTACTCCTACGATACAGGCGTCATATCAGATTAGCGTCTGTAGTTCCAGTGTTGGCATCGCTTTTATAGCAGCCTAATAAACATTACGTTTGTATTCCTATGATTCAGCAAGCTATATTGAAGCATTGCTCTACCCCGGAGAAATACATAAACGAAAGTTACATATGATATCCACATCACCGCACCGTAAAGTGCACTTAGTCCGCCAGAACGACGCAGTGTCCTCTTAATTTCTTACGAGGCTCGGCGATGGCCTCATCCTGACCGAGGATGATGCCAGATTGATTGACAGCCGCTTTGTAGTCTAGGCTACGTAGGCCACATACGCCCAGGTAGTCTACAAATACGACAAACACCATCCACTGATGTTGGTCTACGTAGCACTATCCAGGCCTACCAGCCTCGATGGCCTATATACCTCACCAACCCGAAGGGTGGCTTCAGGTTCCGATATGTCGCCGGCTCTGTCGACAGACAATTTGTCGACGAAATGACCGACGCATCCACGAATTCCAACAGCTCTACTATACCACATACTTCACTACACACGGACCCCTCGTCACCACGATCACGACCGGGTCCTATAACAAGTCATGACCAGCCAGCTGCTGGTGCTCACTAAACACGCTGATCATGCCCTTGTTCAAGAACTGTCAAGAACTTCTTGCACACATGCACACGGGTGAGTGAAACGTGCGTGCGTTCTCGGGACACGTATAAGCACTACTTATCAGTTTACCGCTTCTGGTGTTGGTAATACCCACGTTGCCATTGGCACCGTTACCCAACCGTAAACAACTGGTTATATAACACATATGCGGCTCTTCAACATATATATGTGTGCGTATAAAATTTATACGAATATTTAGCGTCATTTTGTAACGTGCCGCTCAGTAAAAAAAAGTTACGCCACAGTCACCTACCCGCCGCATGCTTCGCATAACATCGACTCCCACGGTACGTGGGATCTGCCGAATTTTTATTGTTCAACAACGCACAGGAGAAATCGCCCACCGGCACCACCTTGGAGGTCAAAGCGTAAGACTTGTTACTCACTACTACGACCACGACGACTACGAGGGACGAACGGGTGCCGCCTTAAGGAGCTTCGCCCCTAAAATAAAACGTTTCATTGTCTCACTTTTGTCTTTCGTTGTCGCATTGAATGCGAAAGCAGTGACATACGCATGACTAAATATTCTTTTGCGTGTTCTTTTCCGCGGCATTTGTTGGTCACCACGGAAAGAAACACGCGAAAAAAGTATTAAGTCTTGCGGAGATTAACTGTAGAAAATCATCCCTGGGATAAAAAGTTCATCCGAATGGAGCGTTTGAGTGGACCGACCGTTGATCCTTGCGAGGTGCAACTGCGAGGACTAACGGTTGCCCGGTAAGGTGTAAATGTGAGGACCAAATGTTAGTCCATTGAGGTGATCTGTGGGGACTAACAGTTGCCCGGTAAGGTGTAAATGTGAGGACTAAATGTTAGTCTATTGTGGGGACTAACTGTTAGACCCGGTGCCGTTAGTCCTTAAAGGGATTAATGGTTGTGGCAGCCCCATTAGTCCCCAAAAGGACGAACCACACACCCTTTTAACACCCTTTTGCCTTAGAGTGTAGGTTCGGTAGGATAGGTGAAGGCGAAAGCACTGTTGGCTTCCACAATTTCTTCGATGTAGGCAACGCTTGTGTTTGTATACAAGCTCACGTGCTTGTATTCGTTGCCGAAATTCATGAGCATCACTGTGGCTTTCCCTCCGCGCAGCTTGGCTACCCCTCTTGCGACGCAGATTTTGCGGTTGCTCAGCAGGTGCTGGTCGCCTCCAAGGACGCCTTCCAGGTCTGCTGATTTCTGAGTGCCGACGGAAAGCATGAGGCTAGAGCAAGGGGGAATGGTGATTAGGTCTTCTAGCACGTTCAAAGCGTGCTTTCTTGGTAGCGTGCGTGGTAGTAGTGCTTTGTCTTTGGATAGCGTTATTGACTCCGATGTCAGGTTAGTGAGTGCACCGTGTAGGCTTAAGGAGCCCATACCAAGGATGACATCTTTTCAGCAACGCTACAGGACTACGAAGCTCGCGGGATACATGCGGTTGTTAATAGTGACTCTTGCTGTGCAGATTCTCGGCGGCGTTACTGGGTGACCTCCAGTGGTCCGGATTTCACGGTCTGCCCAGGTGGTCTTGACTTTCTTCAACTTCGTGGCGAACGATCCATTTATGACAGAGTAATCTGTTCCGGTGTCGACGAGAGTTGTGAGGCTGTGCTCGTCGATTTGGTCACTGCTCGTTGATTTGATCATTTAGTCTTGATGTAGTCGGCTTATATTATTTTTTGCCGCATGATCAACTGTTAAACAGCGTAGAGCAGTGCATTGTGGAAGACAATGATGAGATATCGTTCAAGAATAGCACAGGAGTGTCGACTCAGTCTTTTTTAGAAATTCTGACGTTCTATTTGAAGTCCACCTTTGTCGTATGGCTTGGGAACCTGTACATGCAGAAATAAGGTGTTTGTATAGGTTCAAGTGTGGCCCCCGTTTTAATCCAAATTTTTCTTGGGGAGGTGGATGCAGCCCTAAGCACTAAACTTCAGCCAAACACAAAAGTATTCCGTTATGTTGACGATTATCTAATCATCATCAAAAAGTGTTCAGCAGTGGACGTTGAAAGTGTCAAGGCATGCTTCGAGAATGAAGGCATGGGCCTCCGGTTTACCTCCGTGGTTCCAAAAGATAACAAATTGCAGTTCCTAGACCTTTCCCTGTTTTTCGGTGATAAGCATCTTTGTTGGAGATATAATCCTCGTTCTTCAAAACCCGTTCTAGACTACTCTTCTGGTCATTCCAAGCTCGTTAAACGCGGAATCGTAATGTCGTGTTTACGTTCAGGCCTCGAAAAATGTTGCCTTCATACCATGAAAAGTGCACAGTTAGAACGGCTAATAGGTGCTGGACACCCTTCCTACGTAATAGCCTCAGTCTGTGAAAAGCTCTTGCGTACGGTCAAAAATAATGGAAGACGCACATGCACTTCGTCAGGGAACAGGGAAGAAGAAAAAAAAAGAAGCGTGCGGCTGTAATCCCTTACATTCATAAAATGGCCCATGGGTAAAAAAATGTGGGAAACCAGTTTGGCGTGCGCGTTGTTTTCTCTGCACCCAATAAATTGGGCAGTATATGTTCAATGGCGCACAGGAGGGCACAGAATGCATCTAAAGGTAGAAGGTGCCTCCAGAAGCATGTAAACAAGATTTTTAAGTGCAACACCGGAGTGGTATATAAGATACCCCTTTCTTGTGGACTTATGTACATTGGCCAAACCGGCCGATGTGTGAACGTGTGTCTCAGAGAACACGAAAGCTCGTTGAAGAATACACCTTACTCCAATTTAGCGTCACATTGCTTTTCGTGCAAGTGCCAACCTCTGTTTCAGAATACAGTTGTGTTTTTCCGGCATCCTCATCAAACTACGCGCGAAATATCTGAAGCATATCACATTTCCAGGAATATGGATCAATGTATAAGTCATCCTTCCCTGTCACTGCATGACTGTGAATTGAGCTACCTAGATAACCGTTAGACATGTGCCTTGATCATACGCTTCGCATGCTGTTCATGCCGTCGTCATAATCTTTCTTGACATGCGCAATTTGTGTGTAAATGTGTCCTTCCGATGTGGAAAATAAATCAGTTGTTAGTGAGCGCTCGTCATATGTGGTTCCTCCCTTCGTCCTTTGTGTTTTTTCCGCGCTCCCAGTTCGCTGAACGGGTACTTCAGAATTTTTTCTTCTGCTTTATTTTTCTTTGTGCCTTTTTGTATATAGACATACATATTCATCTCCGGGACATGACGGCTTCAGCAGACGGCGACGGCAAAAATCAGCCGATAGTGTCCATATAATTGCTATCGCAATAAAAGTGGGGCGTACGACGTGTGTTTAGAAGCGAGTACATTTTTTTGGCATACGATAAAAACTACTTTTTATCGGCAGCCTCGAGTGTCTCTTGTCCTATGACCGGCCCGCATTAGCAGAAAGCTGAGATGGTTGAAATTACATATTAGCAACGAGAAAAAGAGAGAGACCGCATGAAGTGTCCGTCTCTTAGTGTACTAGCGCTGTTAGTACGTCCAACACTTTGCTAAATTATACTTTTGGACATGTACAACTGTGTTTTTCGTCTAAGTACTCCGATCATAATGCCGATCTTGAGGCCCTTCAGCCCGACAGTCGTGCACAACCGGCAAAGTGGGCACTGCAGAGGACTGTTTTGCGTCGGAATAGTTGCCGCAAATCTCCGTTAAGACTAACAATATTAAAGAAACAAGGGAACCAACAATGCGTCAATATTACCTGAAGCAGTAGTAGCGTAGCCAGAAATTTTTTGGTGGGGGTTGAACCATATACTTTATGTATGTTCGTCCGTTTCTTTGCAATAGGCAAAGCCGCTGGTGAGGATAAGGTAGCATCACACCTGTTGAAAGACGGTGGAGAGATTATGTTAGAAAAGTTGACCACCCTGTATACGAAGTGACTCTCGACGGGGAGGATACGAGAATCTTGGAAGAATGCCAACATCATCTTGATCCATAAGAAAGGGGACCTCAAGGACCTGAAAAGTTACAGGCCCATCAGCTTACTGTCCGTTGTCTACATGCTATTTACAAAAGTAATTGCGAACAGAATTAATACGACATTAGAGTTCAATGAACCAAAGGACCAGGCAGGATTTCGTACAGGCTTCTCAACAATAGACCATATTCATATTATCATTAATGTGATAGAGAAATGTGCGGAATACAACCAACCCCTATATATACCCTTCATAGATTACGAGAAGGCATTTGATTCGGCGGAGACATCAGTAGTCATGCAGGCACTGCGGAATCAGGGCATCGACGAAGCCTATATAAACATAATGGAAGAAAGGAAGACAGCTGCAGCAATTTAGTACAAAAGAATATACTGAAAAGTGATCAAGACCATAGCTTTGTGGGCGAGGAAGCAGCAACATTTAGGGGTTATCGGAGCGAAAAGACTAAGCATTTTTACGGTAACATACCTGCGGGGAAAGAAGAATACGGTTCAGCATCGTGTGTGCGGGGCTGCTGCCTCACCCACTGAAGAAACACTGCTGCGCAGGCGTTTTTACAGCAAGTGGTACCGACGACACACGGATGCGCAGTCCAAAACTTCGATGATCGTAGCTGACGTCACCACCGCGAGCTCCATTGCCAGCAACGGGCAACAGGGCCTCGCTGAAGAGGTTGACGGGCAGGCTATGACCATCATCCACCGCTGAAATGGGCGTTCTTTTCCACAACGGGTCCGAAATGTCTCCGAGCACTGTGTCAGTCGACGATGTGGCGGCGACCCGCGAAGGAAACGAATTCCACATGAGATGCTCGCTCTGAACCGGATGACCGAAGCAGACAAGAAGCTGCGTGAAAAGAAGATTTCGGTGCAGCATCGTGTGTGTGGTGCCTGCTATTTACAGTCCTCCTAAATTTATGTTTCCACGTGTAGTTTTCCACTTTGCTACACCGAAATTCGGCCACTCTGGACAGCAATCAAACAAGCGTCCTCAAGCTACGAATATTATTTGTATGCGGCTAGAGTGTACTAGAGCAGGGGAGTGCCCGGAACTAGCTTCGAAAAGTGAAGCCCAAACAGGGCCAATCCGCTTCTGGCGCTGCGATCGGTAGTCTGCAATGTGTCATCGTATAAGAGTTTCGCACGGCTGCGTAGAAGTGGTGTGGGGTAGAATGCCTTCTTCCCACTCAAAAGGCCGGGGTTCACATCGCAGCTGTAGGTGGTAGGTTCTTATTCTCAGTGCACCTTTTTCTAGTTGTATTGGTTTCGTTTGTTTGTTTTCGTATTGCTACAAAAAGTAACGCGAAATGTGAAGTAAAATAGAAGAGTTATCTACATAGTTATCTCCATTAGCCACTATCATTGTTGATTTATGCTGAGAAATGAGCTATGGACTTTATTTCACCACTAATCGCAAAAGTGTTTAAATGCAACTTGCTTTTTGAAAGTGTTCTAAAGTCCTCCATACATGGTATATCTGAAGGAACTTGAATTAAAACTGATTGCTCTATGTTGCGAAATTACAAGGTCGATGTTGCTCCAGTACAAACCGTGGCTGCTTCAAAAATTAATAGAAATCAGAAGCCGTCGGGAGAATCCACGAAAACGTCCAAACTATTTTCACTCATAAGGTCTTCATGTTTTTGAGAAGTAAAAAAAGCTTGCAATGTAATGTCAGAAACAATACGAACATTTAGCTTATTTGTGCTTGGATGATGTGTTCATTCAAGTGAAAATGAAGGTTAGTTTGCTGTATCCCTTCTCCTTAGCTGCATATCATCAAACATTATGCCCTCTATATGCGCTTTTACCGCAATTATCAGGATTGCCGACATGTTTGTGAAAGTGAAAATTCGTAAATTACCAAACACGCCGATGCAAAGAAATTCATAACAATCCTCCAGAAAGTTAAAGGGAGGGGTAGTCTGAGACAACTCGGAAGAAACCTTATACGTAAAATGCGGAAGTTTGGCAACGCCATGCCGGGCAAAGTACACCTGGCGAAGTTAAAATGAAAATGAAGCGATGACGTCCTCCTCAGAAGGACTCGCCTTTGGCCTCCAGCTTTCCGGGAATAAAGTGGGAAGAAAACAGTTCTTGGAATGCAACAATCCTCGGCCGCGATTACAGTAAACGACCTCGAAGCCATGACGCTGCCCATTAAAGAATCACGACGCCAGTCCGAATGACAAAGAGGTACGGCTGAATAAAGGCCGTCTTCGTGCCCATCTGAGATTTCTGGGGCGGCCGTTAAAACTTAGAGCATTGGTCACAGAATTTCAACGTCTGAGTAGGAACTACAAGCGTGTCAACTTGAACTTCTGGAAGTGAAACGTATTTTCTTGGTCTTAATCGACAAATTACTCGCTCAGCGGGACCAGCAACGCGATTATGTGATAGATAATTGAAACTCTGCAGAATTCCTATGAAGTAATATGCGTTAGTTTGCTGACATATTCACCCACCAACACCTCGGAAATGGCGCAGCTCTCGGTCTGGCGGCCGATGTTTCTAAATTCAGTGGGAAAATGAACAGATGCTATTTCATTCGATGTAGGCTAAGCGCCTGTGTCGAAAAGGAATAATATCAGCAATACATATGCTGATACCAGCAATAGAATTTCTTATCTATGCTGTGGCATACCTGTCGATACACGAATTACTTTAGTCGAAGAGTGGGTCCTACGCAAACAGGAACCACCCATATTTGCAGCGCGTACAAAGCACAGAGCAGAAGGTGATTAAGACATACAGATCGCTGCTACAGTTCAGGCATTTCGCTGGCCTTTTCGCCCACTCTTGATTTTTAAGACATGAATATCCTGACGGTTCTGCTGAAAACAACGCAACATCACTCTTTATAGGCGCAAACAATGAAAGACGTGTTTTGAGCGGAGACGTGCATATGTCGAAGGCATCTGACACTATGGCGGCAGTCTTTGGCAAGTGCCATGATATTCATGTCTCAAAAATCAAGAATGAGACTAAAAGACCTGAGAAATAGCTGGATTTGGACAATGCTGTTTGTGTCTCGTGTGGCTTCTTCGCTGAGCCGTCGTGGGCGCTTTAAATATCGAAGTTAATAAACAACTGGCCAAAATAGACAAAAGCAAGCGCAAAACGGAAGCCATACATGAAAAGAAAAAGACGGGACAGGCTTGCACCTACAACTGATAAAAAGTATACTTGAAAGGCTAATTTATATCTGCCGGCAACCACTTTGCGAGTGCGTGAATAACCATGTGTCGCAATATACAAAATCTTTGCTTGCCACCAACGTTAAGAAACTTATCTCTTTTTAAGAGACAGGGGGGGGGGCGATCGGAAATCTGTTCGTTCCGCTTGTTCGTTCTCCTGGGGAAGAACAAGCGCGCTGATTGGCTGAAGCAGGAGATGCCACTCAAGGCCGGGGGGTGTCGCCATTTCGTTTTCTTGCTTGATCTTTTCTTTTTTGGTGACGTCATATCGCGTCACAACGAGTAGGGTGATGGGAGATCTCTGTTCTGCGCCGTTCGTTCGGTACCCATTCTGGCGGCGCACGCGATTATCCGAAGCCGGAAAAAACCACGTCTCTGAGGGGCGTAGCCATTTTTCTTTGTGCTTGATCTTTTATTTTTTGGTGACGTCATACCGCGTCATAACGAGCATGTCGTCTGCTACAAACGAACGGATCGCGAGGCCATTCGCACGCGTTCTCTCGAGCGAACAAACGGCTTCGCACGGCATGATGCGGCGGTTGCGGCTGCCGCAACAGCTGATTTTGAGGAAATGGCGCTTGCGATGTGTCCTTCTCTTGTGGTTGGAGGTGCGAGATGCGTTTGAAGCCTAGAGCGAGTGCGGCGTCGCTTTCGGTTCTCTAAACGAACAGTGCGAACGAAATGAACGGGCCTGCCACTGGGCTGTGGTCTTACGCGCAGGGACTTCTTAGTTCAAAAGCGCTACCAGCTCTTGCCACGTGTCGTCCCGGTCCTCACTCGTGAACGACGGCCCCAGCGGGCGCGACGACGTAGCTATCTGTGGGTGCTCTTTTGTAAAAGCCAGCAGAAGCTCCCTTTGACGATCTGACACCCGGGAGCCAAGCCAGACATTCCGGTGGGACGACATTTTGAAAAACTGCGCCAACCGCTACTTTTCTTTTTTTTTCCGCGTGCGCGACTTAACATAGCAAGCACGTTAGAAAAACTAACACCAATAAATATCAGCACTCAAAGCTATTATTGTTTCAGAAACTGCTTGAGCTTGAGAAGAAAAACAATATCTTTTCGTATAACAACTGTATATATTAGAAAGCGAGAAACACTTCGTTTTGAAATATTCGGTCCCTTTGCCGAGGACAAACGATGCGCGTCTACTTCCGGAAAGCTCGCCGCTCACCGCTTCACGATTGGCTGTCGTCTTCTTCTCGGCGGAAGAGAGCTGCGGACCGCCCACTTTTGTGACGTAACACCGCCAGAACGAACGCGGAACGAACAGAGATCTCCGATCCCCCCCCAGGTGCAACGACGTGTCGCTGACGCACTTGTTCCCCGTTCCTTTATGTAGAACGCTTCCAAAATTTCCCTTTGTGTCTTGGTCCGTCCACGACCTAAAATACTAGTGTTGTCAAACGCAGGAGTGCACCCACACTCGCTGCATTGACTTTGCAGATGAGCACCGTCATTCGCGGAAAGGAAGGCCTTCAGTTGTTCTCTGAGGCGATTATTAGGACACCGGCCAGTTTGGCCGATGTATGCTTTGTTAGACAATGATAGGACGTGATAAATCACATGTCTAGCTCAAGGCACAACTTTGAAAACATGATTTGTTTCGCACAAAGCCCTTCTGCTCTCTGCGCGTACCGGTTGACGCGGCTGCACAGACCACTGAACTTTCGCGGGGCCGAGAACACGATGCGCATGCCATGTTTGATTGCCAACTTCTCGACATCGTGCCGCTTATGCACACGTGGCATAACAACAAAATTACGTTTGTCACCCGAAGAAGCAAAGGCAATAGCTGCTTCAACGCTGCGCAATCTTTTCTGCTCTTTGCACAGCTTCTACGCAACCGCTGTCGTCTCATTGCCTGGGTACTGTTACGAGTGGTGTCGTTGGCCGACGCGGACCCAGGGGTAGCGTGGACCTGAGCGGCGGGAGTCGTAACGCAGGCCCAGGGACGTCCAGAACAGCAGGAAGCCGAGGCAGAGACCGGCGTTGAGGAAAACTTAACAGAAGTTTATTTACAACATCATAGGGGACAGGATCGTCAGAACGACATCTAGTCCGATCGATCTGTCTCGGCCAGACGCTCTGCTGCTCCTTAAATACGCTTCATTTCCAAGATAGGGTAACTCCTTAACTGCGAATGTCCAATCAAAAACGTGCATGCCTTTGAAGCTCCATAAGTAGCAAACGTCCAATCACAAACGCGCGTGCCTTTGGAGGGCCCGTCTCTTCGACATATAGGTTACCGCCCCCAGGATGGTACGCCAGGGACAACTGCACTCTCACTCTCCGCGTCCGACCAATTCGGAAGAAAGGGAGTGGCAATGTCGCTTCGGGGAACTGAAAACCTTTGACGAACAAAGGCGCCAGCTTCCACCAAAACATACTCGTTGCAAACACGCGTTCCACGGAGGAGACCTGGCTGAAGGACATGATTGCAGTCACCCTTGCAATATACAGCTGGCATTCCTCGTATACTGGAGAAGCCCGCGCGTAGCTGCCGCCTTTCGGCCGAAGCGCCCAGTTGAGGGAAAGACAGCAGGTGTAGGTGACAAACCCGTTCTCCGCAATGAGGGGGGTCCAAGAAGCGGGAGGACTCGTTTGGGGACAGGTGGCGCAGGACCCTCGCATATGCTTTGTAACAGCTTCCCCGGCGGCAGGCCGAGACCTCGCCGTACAAAGGTCAACCACATTTGTGGGGAGAGGTCGACGAAGACAATGCTGGTGTGCTGAAGCCGTGCACACCCCGATACTGCCCTGCTGCATTGCTCCGCCACCTCCGCTGATCTCGAACATCTGGTAGTGTCGTCCAAAATCGGAGTACTTGCTCTGGTGGCCAACATTCCTCCTCGAAAGACAGCACATGTGTCAACCACCCGAGAACCACAACCGCCAACAGGCAAGCGCCCATACTCTCTCCCTGAGACCCACCAGGCATTTAATTCAAACAAAATGTCCTGCTCTCAATTACAATAGCAGCAGCAATTCCAACAACTCAACATGAAATAGGCTGCTCCAATTCACAAACACATGTCGTGATGAAGCACAACCACGACAACAAAAAAGGGCAATTGTAAACCTGTCACAAAAAAATGAACCTAAATACACGAGCCAGAGTACCCGACGTCATCAAGTTCCCTAGATCGCGCGCCTCGACGCCACTCGCAAGCGCTCTGAAGGTTTGTCAACAAACAATCTCTAGATAAACAACGCTAGCCTTTCGCTAAAACGCTTTCGCTCATTGCACTTGGCAAATGAGTATTACATTCAGAAAACAAACACGTATCCAAACAGCTGTCTCAGTGTCTGCTTCTGCGACAAAGAGGAATGTAAAAATTTAGAAAACATCACTGCATTCCTTCCTCATCGGCAGGCGACCAAACGTTATCAAGTAGATACTTTCCAAAATTGAATACAAGATAAATTCTCAGTATTCAATGTTACACTGTACTTATCTGCATGCGGCGCCCTTTTCAGACAAGCTCTGGGGAGACGCGCATTCGACAGATTTCGAGGGGTCCGGTCTCGACAAAGGAACAACGAACAAACCTGTCCGACGCGCTCAGTAGCGGCGACTTTTGACCCGCGGCCTCTCGTTTCTGACAAAGGGCATCGCTTGCCCATTGTACCCCCCCCCCCCGGGCTAAGCCGTCAGCCTTTAGCCACGGTGGGGGACAGCCTTTGTCACGATTCTGGCGTACGCGACACCTCGCTGTGCTCCTGCCTCTACTTGGCAGTGAAAACGATGAGACCAGGCGGTAACTTTGGCGTCTGAATTCCATTGAAATTCGTTTCTTCGCGACATGCCTCACGTCCGATCTAGATCTTCGCGGGACTGTCAACTTGGAACTTGTCCTAGCAGGCCTTTCCAGGATTTCAGACCTAGCCTATAACTTGGCGTATCGAGAGATGCGGTCGTCGTGTTTATCTAGCGCTTTAGCACGCTTATCGGCACTGCTCTCTTTTGCGTTCGTCTTTCGTTTGCGCCGGCGCCTTTTTCTCACCGAACGGCTCGCAGCGCTCATAGTCTCGGCACTAGTACTCTCGAGTGCGCTGCCTTTGACATTCGCTGCCAAAACTCCCGGCGGCTGAACTGACTTGTCCTCTGGGGCATTACTAGGTATCTGTGCGTCTGACCTAACGGTAGTCCCGACACTCTCTAAGTCAGCTAGCTCGCCCTGAGATGTCTCTTCTGTTTCGGGTATTCTATCGCTGTCGTGGATAGCCCCTTTTCTCTGGCTTTCGAAGTCGGCCTCCTGCTCTTCCTACCTTTGACACCCTTCAAACTCACGCGATTTGCGTAGCGCCTCAGTCTCTCGCGCCACGCGAAGTGCTTCTTGTTCTCGTGCTCTCTGACTCGCTTCCTCGTCTAGCGCTTTTCGACGCGTTTCAGCCTCACGCGCCTTGCGGAGCGCCTCAGCCTCCTGGGCCACACGAAGTGCTTCTTCCTCTTTCGTCTTGCGAAGCGCCTCGTCCTTAGGTGATTTGAGACGGGCCTCAATTTCTAGCGCTTTGCTACGCGCTTCTTTCTCACGCGCTTTGCGTAGCACCTCAGTCTCTCGCGCCACGAGAAGTGCTTCTTGTTCTCGCGCTCTGTGACGCGCGTTTTCCTCTAGCGCCCTGGCGTCCTCAAGCGCCTCACGACGGGCTTCGGCCTCTAGCGACTGGCGACGGGTCTCAGCTCCAAGCGCTTTATGGCGCGCGTCATCCTCAAGCGCTTCGGCGCTGTCTTTGTTGCCTCGACTTTCGCAGTCAGCAGGACCTGAAGCAGCGAAGTGGCACAACAAGGCATCTTTAGCCTTACCAAGGTCTTGCGCTTCCTCCGTGGATGAGCGCTCCAAAACGCATGCAATTTGGCGCGGCAGCAACGTGAGAAGCCTCTCCAACCAAAGGTCTCGGATAAGGTCAACATCCTTGCAGACAGTCCTAAAGCCAACGAGAAAAGTCTCAATGTTCTCGCCTGACTTGAAGACGTGGAGCTGGCATCGTGCTCGCTGCCACTTAATCGCCTGAATTTCACGATCAAGCTCCTTCATCTGGTGAGCCTGTTCTCGCCCCCGAGCCTGCCTCTCTTCGCGCCTTTCGCGTTCCTCCGCCTCCCGCCTTTGTCGCCTTTCGCGTTCCTCTGCCTCTCGCTTTTCGCGCTTCAGCCTCTCATTTCTTTCTTCTTCTTCGCACCTTAGCTTTTCTTTTTTTTTCCTCAATCAGGTCTAGACACTCTGAGAGCTGGTTGCCGTCTGTTCTCAATAGCCTCGATAATCTCTGGCTTTCTCAGTTGTTCTCGAACATCCAAACTCAAACTTTTAGCTAACTCTAGCAAAAGCTGTTTTTTCAGTGCCTTCAGATTCATGGTTGCTGCAAGTGCTGCTAACTTCACTACTACTAAGACTACGTTCCAATGCACAGGTCAGCGTAGAGTAGTTACCCAAAAATACCACCTTTCATACAAAACTCGAGACAAAGCCTGGTAAAATCTCAGTGAAGAAAAGTCAAGCACTCACCACACCCGGCAGCCATGATCTCAGCGGTGACGATCCCGATTCTACCATGAGCTTGTTGCGACTTGGTGTGAGCAGAATGCCGTTGCTGCCATCCAGTTATTACCAGTGCGTTGTTGGCCGACGCGGACCCAGGGGGTAGCGTGGAGCGGAGCGGCGGCCGTCGTACCGCAGGCCCAGGGACGTCCAGAACAGCAGGAAGCCGAGGCAGAGACCGGCGTTGAGGAAAACTTAACAGACGGCTATTTACAACACCATAGGGGACAGGATTGTCAGAACGACATCTAGTCCGATCGATCCGTCCCGACTAGACGCTCTGCTGCTCCTTAAATACGCTTCATTTCCAAGATTGGAAACTCCTTAACTGCGAATGTCCAATCACAAACGTGCATGCCTTTGGAGGGCCCGTCTCTTCGGCACATAGGTCACTGCCCCCAGGATGGCACGCCAGGGACCATTGCACTCTCACTCTCCACGTCCGACCAATTCGGAAGAAAGGGGGGGGGGCGGCAATGTCACTTCGGAGAACTGAAAACCTTTGAAGAACAAACGCACCAGCTTCCACCAAAACACACTCATTGCAAACACGCGTTCCACGGAGGAGACCCGCCTGAAGGACTTGATTGCAGTCACCCTTGCGACTTACAGCCGGCATTCCTCGCATACTGGAGAAGCCCTCGCGTAGCTGCCACCTTTCTGCCGAAGCGCCCTGTTGAGGGAAAGACGGCAGGTGTAGGTGACAAACCCGTTATCCGCAATGAGGGGGGGCTCCAAGAAGCGGGAGGACTCGTTTGGGGACAGCTGGCCCAGGACCCTAGCATCTGCTTTGTAACAGTACCCAGCCGACTTGTCTGCGTAGTTGTTGCTCTGCGCTCGCCTGTATCATGTGAAAGCAGCTCTTTCGGAACCCGTTCTTAAAAGAAAAAAAATTGGTATGTCCATTTTCGTTAAGATTGAGTGGCGTTAGCTGTACGGCAGGATGTCTTTACAGCGTGGAGCATACGTCCACCGCACGTTCATGTCGGCACGCAACGATATTTTCAAGTCTGAAAATCCTATGAAATTACTCTGTTGTAATTCACAAGTGAAACGCAGAGACACAGCAGAAGCACTAAACCGTTCAACAATAGCTGTGGCCACAGATTATAGACTATTGTGGAGTAACATCTTTACAATTACCAAAAATTTGGTCGGCGAGTAATTCGTCCTTGCGCGGCGTCCAGAGCGACGTGAACCACCACGCGATATCTCTGACCACCTCGCTTTAGTGCAGTGGATACCCCGACGACCATCGCGATCACCGTCACCAGGTCGCTATATCTCACTGCATCGCAGACAGTACGCCGGCCCTACTGGTTGCAGATCCCCGAGCCCTTACCCTGAAAATTAAATGCAGCAACCAATGGAGGTGCGGTTGCTGTGCGACGAAATGCCGAAGACCCTCCGCCGACGACGATTCGGGGATCATCAAGTACCAGCTCGCCGCCTGCCAGAGAGCGCCTTCGTTAGAGCACTTCTCCGCCGCAACAATGCCTGACGACAGGACGTAGCAGCACCCGAGCAAGTCGACGCCTAACCGCAACGCAAGACCACAAACTATCGACCCCGCCGTGCTTATTGACGGCCACAACGTCGTCGCTCTGATCGACACCGGAGCAGATTACTCTGTCAGTAGACCGTTTGCTGCGACGTTGGAGAAAGTCAAGACCGCCTGGGAAGGCCCCGAAATCTACACAGCTCGAGGTCACCTAGTAACGCTAGCGGGAATCTGCACAGCGAGTCACCATTAACAATCGCATATATCCCGCGAGCTTCGTAATCATACAGCGTCGCTCGAGAGGTGTCATCATTGGTTTGGACTTGCACTCATCGACCTGAAATCGGAGTCGATAACACTATCCGCAGAAAAAGCAGCCCCAATCTTGAACTTGGGGTGGACTTTAATGGGCACTTAACTACCGGTATGTAAAGTACAGCTACCTTACAGCTGCCTTAAGGGCGATGTTCCTGTTTTTTCGTCAAACAAAATGGCCGACTATTAAGGCAGTCTTGCCGACTTCGCCGATTTTGCTGGCCCTGTAGAAGAAGTTGCACAGGATGAAGCATATCGTTATGCGCCGCCGTTAACCCCCGTTCTCAGAGATCGGCAGAATCCAATACAGGCCAATGGCGAACCGGAATTCCTGTCCCGGTACCGCTTTCCCAAGCGAGCGGTGATACGGCTGTTGGAAATGCTGGCACTGTGCCAAAGACAACAAATTTGGTCACCCTGTTCTGCCACTGCTCCAGCTCCTCACCGCGCTGCGATTCTACGGCGCCGGAAACATTCAAGTTGTTACCGGGGGCCCTTTTTAATGTGTCTGAAGTAAGCGTGCCACGCATCAATGCACACATATCAAGACTGATAGCCGACATATTGCTCCCGCAGCTTGTGAAATTGCCCAATGCCACTGAAGCACCCTTGGTAACGGAGGAATTTCATGTCATGGCGCGTTTCCCTTGTGTAAGCGGGTGTATAGAATGTCTTCATCTGCCCTTGAAAAATCCCGGCGGAGAAGACGCGGAGGTGTTTCGGAATCGAAAGGGCTACATCCCATTCAATGTCCAGGTATGTTGCTGCACTGACATTAACATATATACCGAATATGCGAATACCCGATTTATTATCATGTTTCCGCAACTAGCACTGCGACGTTGTATTTAGAATATAAGTTGTACTAGGTTTCAGGAGCGATCTGGGCTGCTCCACCGCGAAGAAAAAGTGTCTTGTTTTGCAGGCGATCACAGGGCCTCAGCTTAACATTTTCGATTTGGCGACCAGCTCGCTGGGTTCCGCTCACGACAGCCGGATATTTGGCAACAGTTGGGCCAGAGTACAATATGAGAGAGGGACTGTGCCTGGCATCCTACTAGGCGACAAGGGGTATCCCTGCAGGTCCTACTTCATGACCTGGGACAGAGAAGGTCATGAAGGCGAAAGGGACAGAGAGGCGAAGGACAGCCCTCATCACAGGTGAACTCAAGCTAGGGCATTACTATTTTCTGTAGAAAAGAAATGCCTAGATTTTTCCCGAAACTGCTTTTTTAGGTAAAACAAGTCTCTCTCACGGACTCGCTGCAGTGTGGAGGTGACGTTTTGAGTGTGGAAGAAAAGGTTTCCATGCCTCGACATGCTGCTTCAGATAAAAACATCAGTTTCTAACGTCCTCATAGCTTGTGCCACACTGCATAACTTCGGCCACCTCCTAAGAGGACCCGTCCCACCACCACCACCACCTGAAAGCCAGGAAAATCATGACAGCGGTTCCCCGGCTCCTACGTCGCGTGCTCCACCACCACCAGCAGCCGTGCCACCTGTGGCAGACACAGCAAGGGGTTTCAGGATGGGGGAGCACATAGTCGCATATTATTTCACTTGAACAAAATAAACACAAAATCAGAGAAATATGAATTTCATTGTACTGTTATTCTTTATGTCGAGTTGGAGTTTAAGCATTCGTGCCTTTGCTTTCTTCTTTGCTAAATCATATTCCAGCGGGCAACTGTTGTCGTCCTGTGACCAGAGCTCCGTTGGTTCGTCGTACATGTCTTGACAACCTACAGAAATAGTTAAAATGAGCACACTGCTAGGTTACTCCCGCATAGCTTCACCAAAAGGGTCGCACTGCTGTGAACGCCTTGCTGTATATGTACATTCTGCAGCTGTGTAGTACCTGAAGTGCTCATTGAAATAATTTATTTTTGTATATGTAGCGCACTGCAACCTGTGGTATATTTTTAACGTTTGATGTTCATTTGTTCCTTCCTCACACTGAGATGCTCATTGCTTTCAGCCTCTAGAGTGACATCAACGAGGCCTGAGAAACATAACATTGAGAAAATGACTGGAATAGGGACACTGCAGATGCGAATGTGATAGTTCCAAAGTAATAAATGAAGAGCATTTTGTTTAAAAAAAATGAACATAACAGACCGAAAACCACCCGACTCTTTCAGAGGCCTGTCCTGAGTCTCTGACAGCAGTACAGCGACAGCAGGTGTGCATTTCAATTTGGAGTACTGCGATCCCCCTGGTAGAGCTTCATGTCGGCTGCGGGCACTGGCGCAGCGATTGGGCAGCCGAATGGCCATGTGGGACGTGATGTCTCCAACGCGCTGCTGCTCGTCGGTCCTTTGGCTTGGTGGTTGTCGTCCGCCACCTGAAATTGCAAAAAAAAACCCAAAGAAGTGGGTCAATGCTCTCTATAGAATGAGGCTCACAGAGGATGATGATGGTGATATACAGCGTTTAGCGACGCAAGGGCCATTGTTGGCCAAAGAGGGCCAAGGCAACAGTAAGAGAGTGATCAATGATAACGTTAGATGGCTGTATAGGGGCCTAAAACCTTTTTCACTAAAGGTGCGTAGACCATATATAATTCGTAAAATCACGATGCTGAGTTGAAAAGTTACTGATTGAAAACGGCGCAACTGATGAAAATGTGTGGAAAGCTGATACCATACGAGAGCACTACTGCCTCGCAAGAACCCTTGGAAGCAAGGACACGCAGAGTAGTGCGTTGCGAATATACTTCTTCCCTAGCACCATCCACTTTAGGAGGATGTGCCAGCTGTCCCCTCTGGAAACGACGTTTAATGTGGCAGCGTCTTTAAAAAAGTTTAAAATAGATCGTTCATTAAGGAGTGGTTCATGACCTAAAATATTGCAGGATGAAATGGGATGTTCTCATGGTGTGCTTCGAAAAAAATGCTTTTTTTCCGGCTCTATCTCGCGACATTGTAGCAGGACGTGAAACACGGTGGGTGCCTGCCCACATCTACCACATGTTGGAGGTTCAGTGCCAGACAAGAGGTGATTGTGTGTGCCATAAGTGTGTCCTATTCTTAGTCTGGTGAGTATTACATCAGTTCGTCTAGATTTTGTAGGGGATGGCCACTTACCAATTATTGGCTTAATTAGATGAAGGTTGTTTTGAGTCTGCGCTTCCCACAATCGTTGCCAGTACATTTCGTAAGGCTTCAGTAAGTATTTTTCGTAAGGCTTCATATCTACTGCAGTAACAGGTACGGGTGAAATAGCAGTGCCTGCGCGGAAGGATGTGGCCAACTCGTCAGCCAGTACATTGCCATGGATGTTTATGTGACCTGGAACCCAAGATATGATGATCTGCTGCTTGGAAACATGAGTGGTGCACAAATTGGAATAAAGCGATACAATTACAGGATTCTTGTGATTTTTGAGATATTTCAAGGTAGTTACGACGCTTAAGGAGTCTATCTTAACGCTTAAGGAGACTATCTACCGCGCTAGCTATATTTATTTCTTTAATACGTTTAACAGCTGCCAGTATTCCATAGGCTTCGGCTGTAAAGGTGCTTGTTACTGGGTGCGCAACTCCGGCAGTCGAAAAGATGGGCCGACCGCTGCGTAGGATACGCCACCGTGAGACTTAGATGGATCTGTAAAAAAATTAGGACACGAATATTTGTGCTGTAATTCTAAAAATGACATGCGGATGTGCAAGGGGCGCGTGTTTCATAACATCTATCAACGAAAGATAACTTTCTACAAGATGCCACCGCCACGGTGGAATATGCACAGTGGGAGCCATTTGACTGTGTTCAAAAGTGGGACTTACATTTCCTCCTACGCGAAATTAGTAGGGCTCTCTCACTGCAGGACGAATATGAAAGAGATCAGAACTGGACAGATCGCTTATGCTGGGATATGATGGGTGTGCTTTGTCTGCACTTACCTTCAAAAGGCTTCGTAGGTCCTCTGAAAGTGAAGCGGTCATTCGTTTGCTCCACATAAAGGCTTTCAACAGGGCTTGTTCAGAAGGCACCCGTAGATAGGCGAATGCCTAGATGGTGCACTGGATCCGGCATCATTAAGGCGCCTGGTACCGCGGAGTGATAAATTATGGCCCCGTGATCTAGGCGTGTACGTATAATGCTTTTATACAAATTCATTAGGCACTTTTTGACCCTACCCCGGGTAGTGCATGAGAGCAGCTTTAAAATGTTCATTGTATTGATGCACTTGTTTTTTAAAGATTAAATGTGAGGTACAAAGGTGAGCTTTGCGGCCAGAATGAGGCCTAGAAATTTATGCTCCGCCTCTACAGGTGATCGCTGACCATCTATATCAATCTTGGGATTTGGGTTGAGGCCTCCCTTCCACAAAAAGAGAACGCAGCTGCTCTTTTGCGGATTTAACCCCCTGAACCTTGTTCAGACCGAGCTTGACTTGCCGCTCACAAATCGCGAAATTGCATGATTTGAATGCGATCTGGAAATCATCAACATATGTAGAATAAGACAGTTCGTGTGATACAAAGACGCAACGAGTTAATTTTTTAAATAAAAAGAGTACAGCTGAGCACACCAATTTGTGGTACACCGGTTTCCCGCACGATAATAATGGTAATTTCTGGGATTTAACGTCCCAAATCCAGGATATGACTATGAGAGACTCCGTAGTGGAGGGCTCCGGATATTTCGACCACTTGGGGTTCTTTAACGTGCACCTAAATGTAATTTCACGGGCCTCAAAAATTTTCGCCTCTAGCGAAAATGCAGCCGCCGTGGCCGGCAGATTTCCCGCAGGAACGACTGTGATAGAGCATTTCCAACCCTAACACGGAATGTACGGTTGCACAAGCAACTTTGAATCGTATCTAAAATCATACCACGTATACCTTAGTTTGAGAGGTCTCTCAGTATTCCACTACGCCACCTGGTGTCATGGGTATTTTCCATGTCAAGGAATACAGACGAAAATGCCTGGTTGCGCTCAAAAGCTTCACAAATTTGTGCCTCAATAGGCACAGATGGTCAGTGGTGGATCTCAGGCCCGTAGCGAGGAATCTTTCTCGGGGGGCCCCAACTGCTGAAAACCTTCACTATTAGAGAAAAACGCCGATTTCCATCATGTAATTTCGCTGAAACACCCCGTCCCATCAAAAATTTCGTAGGTGGGGGCGTGTCCCTAGCCCCCCACAGGCTACAGGCCTCGTGGATCTACCATCTCGAAAGCAGCACTCATATGGGTCAAGTAATTTATTTGATTCTAGAAAATGTAGTACGCGATTTATTCATTTTTTCAAACGCTTGACACCCCGTCACGGTGGTCTAGTGGTTATGGCGCTCGACTGCTGACCCGAAGGTCGCGGGATCGAATCCCGGCCGCGGCGGCTGCATTTTCGATGGAGGCGAAAATGTTTGAGGCCTGTGTACTTAGATTTAGGTGCACGTTAAAGAACCCCAGGTGGCCGAAATTTCCGGAGCCCTCCACTACGGCGTCTCTCATAATCATATGGTGGTTTTGGGACGTTAAACCGCAGATATTATTATTATCAAACGCTTGACAAAGGCAAGTTGTCAGTGCTATTGGTCTGTAACTTGAAGCAGAGGTTGGATCCTTTCTCTGTTTCAGAATGGGAATGGTAATTACAGCTTCCATCCCAGCAGATGGGATCTCTCCAGAGGACCATATAACATTGTACATGCAAAGGAGAGTTTTTGTGTTTCAGAGGGTACATGTTTTATCATCTCATATAGTACTCGATCTGGACCAGGAGCAGACTTATTTGTTAGCGACTCCAGCAGTTCTGCTAGGCAGAATGGGTGGTTATATGCATCGCTCTATATAAACTTCCGTTCCAGCTTTTGTTGCTCTATTTGTGCTGTGTGCCTTTGGAATGTATCAGAATAGTCTGATGAGCTGGATATTGCCACGCCCGCTTCTTGTTTTATTTTGATATAATCCGCTTTCACCAGCAAGGGCGGTTATCAACGTTCGACGCTGACCACGCCGCGGTGTTCGAGAAGCTTCGCGATTGTAGTAGATCTCTTTGCTAAGATGGCGCGCAGGACGGGAATAGCCTAGACTATTCCAGAGTTTGCGCGACCACCAGTGATAAGACTGGAAAGTTCGATGCGTGATTTATAAAGGACGGCGTGCCCCAGCCATGAGCACTTTACCAACAACAGACGCCCTGTTCGCCGCTATCAGTGTACAGCGTGTATTGCTGTAGTTTGACTCTTCATTTCCCGGCCACAAGTTCGGCCAAGTGAACAGTTTCATCGTGAATACGCCAACTGCTGTCTTCGTCGACGTCACGACCACGTGAAAATATGAGTTCAAAGTGTCGCCCGAGAGAGTTAGCTTGATCTTACAAGCTATCGCTTTGGGTGTTTACAAGAGGTAACGGGCACGTTTCCTGGCCTTTAACATATTTTACCCTAGTCCATGTTTCCCTTCAACTGTACACGAATTGATACTAGATGTAAATCTTTCCCAGCTTTCTCGCCTTGACTGTCGGCGTGTTCTCCTTCCCTGGGATTACACGTGCTTGAAGTTTACGACGTTTTCAGCTGTTGGATATTCGCGAAGAATGCCCAACGCTTTAACCTGCATTCTCCCCGTGTAGTGGGTTCGTGGGCCCTCAGACAGACAGAGTCAGGGACAAGAAAGCATTTATAGACAGCACTCGAAGCATTTATAGACAGAACCATTTATAGACAGCATACGGAGTTTATGGTTCTGTAGAACGTCACTCACTGTACCGACGATCACGTAGCTGACGCACGCTCGCAGCAGGAGAGGCACGATGAGTCGTCGAAGTGGCAGAACCAAGTTCTGAGCTGCTCGCTCAGGCCCGCATCGGAGTACGATGCATCCGGAGTAGCACCGAGTCCACTCAGCAGTCGGTAGTGCCGGACCAGAACATACGTGGCACCAGGACCACGCCCTCAGCAGCCGGTTGTGCCGGACCTGAGAAGACTCGGCACCATGGCCTGACTCGGTAACGAGTTGGTCTCGGACACACCACCTGGCACATGATCAGTAGCGAGGCCTGGACCACTCGCACGTCCACCGCAAGAGCACGCCGCAGGGCCTGATCTGGGACACCCGTACCCCGCAAGGACCGCCAGGCTCTTACCGGCTGGTCTGATGGCCCCAACTCGCGGATCGAACGTGCTGCCTCTTGCTCCCTGGCCACGCACGCTCTACCCGTCGCCGTTCGGAAACTTACGCGCTTCACGTACCTCTCGTTCCCGAGCACATACTTCGTCGTCTTCTGTTTCGTTTTCCCTTGCGGAAAACGCAAGGGAGAACCTTTTCCCTTTCCCTCGTCTCCTATTACCTTCCCCCAAACTTTCACTACGTTGTACCGCGAAAAGCGTTAGTCTGGACGCGAAACAACGGAACACAGTAATAGCGAAGGCAGTCACCGAGCACAGGCAAATAGTGTCAATATTGCAAGCCTGTGTCACTACACAAACATGTTTATGATTTGTTCGGCGCACTCTGGCACGGAAGGTAAAACGCGTTCATTGCACGCTTGATATGGTCGGCGGTGGGATATATGGTTTCACACACCTGCATACCTTGTGGACGTCAGAACTAGGCGTGCACAGACTGCCGGCTGTGGTGATTAAACACGCGCCGACGCCCAGCACAGGCAGTGGATGATTCACTCCATAGATGTCTAGTTGCCTCGTCGCGCAGCGACCACCTGGTCCTCTTTGCGTAGCGACTAAAGCACACCATGCTCCAGACAGTCGTCGTCAGTGAGTGTTGCTGTCACGTCCATAGAGTTTCCTAAAATTAACTAGAGGGGACTCTGGCGCTGCGATCGTTCAGCTACCATGGGAATGATGGGTAGTACACAAATTTGCCTAGTCTTCGTGCTTGCGGCTTTAAACGTACTTGTGGCTTTGTTTACTGCTATGTTTTGGTTTTCTTTCGGATAAAAGAATGGATCGTTGTGAAGTTCGTGACCAGATTTGAATTGCTGAGCCGAAAGAAGTTAAAGTGGCGAAGTGAAACTGCGGACATTTGCTGAACTTTGTTTTGCGACAAAGCGGATGCAGCCGACGCGGAGCCAAACGGAGCCGAAAGTACGAAGTTTAGACAAATTTGTGTACTACCCATCATTCCCATGCTGGCTGAAGCGTCATGCGTTGCAGCTCCCATAGACACTAGCGCCAGAGTTCCCTCTAGTAAGTATTGTAGGAAACTCTATGGTCACGTCGCTTGTTTGCCCTACTCCTGTGGCGTTGAAAGTGACTGGAGACGTAGTCCTTGAAGCGGCGGCTGAGGCGGTGATGGTCAATGATGCATATCTGCACTGAGGCTGCCCGTGCCGTCGCTGTGGAGCGTATGAAACACCGGACGAGATTGAATGAGGCGTAACGTGAATCTCGCAGGCAGTGAGCACGAACTTCTCCCTTAATATGTGGTGTATCCAGAAAGACCACAGGTTCTCGTAGGTAGTGCACTGTGCGGTCAAGGAACAGCACCGGCCGATACGTACAGGTCATTTTTTCTTTTGTCACTAACGCCTGTCGAATTATGACCGTATCGCAGCCACTATCGCGCAGTACGGTAACTGGGCGTTTATCCATACACCATTTCACAATGGGCACGTTCTCAATGCTCTCAGATACAACACTTCGGCTAACTGCAGTGTTGAGAACAGGAGCCTTCTCTCCATCTTTCAGAATGACGTATTCTGCATTCCCTGCTGCTTTTTCCTGGTTTCTTTCTCCTGTTACCACGCAAGATGCTTCACACCTGTCCCCTCTACCGGCGGGATACTTGTTACTATTGCGACCATGTACTACGGAACATACTTTTGTGCGCGACCAGCATTCAGCCGCTCTGTGCCTTTTTTTATCGCACAGAAAACAACGGTTGTCCGCCCGATGCGTCTTACTTGTGAGCTCCATCCTTAGAGATGTGGTCGGACCCGTTTCTCTACATGCCCGTTCCTTGCCCATATTCACCAGTGACTGAGCGTCCATGAAGTTGTCTGAAGTCTGCGCTATATCCTGCAACGTTCGGCAGTTCCTCTTCTTTAGGAACACTCTCGACGCCGGAAGACAACTCTCCGTGAATATCGCGGCGATAATCAGGTCTTTAAGGCCACTGAAGGTACTGTCAGTTTTCGATAGCTCCAACCAATGGTCAAAATAACCAGCGACTGCTGGCCGGATTCGTTGTCTTCGGGTATGGCTTTGCGAAAATTTTCCCGCTAGCCCTCTGCAGTGTACCGAAACCGCTGCAGTAATGCCGCTTTTAGCTGGTCATAGTTTAACGCAGCTGTCGGATCTAACCGGCCTACCACAGTTGGGGCTTCTCCAGTCATACATAAACTCAGCGAAAGAGCCCAATTCTCACGGGACCACCCTTAGCACGTCGCGAGCCGCTCGAACTGCTGTAGGTACGCGTCAAGATTGTCCCATGCTTCGTTAAAGGCCGGTATCAGTTTATGAGGGCTCTACACCTCCGGTGCGCGTGTTGTGCTCTTGGCAGATCCCCCTGGTTCACCCGTCTCGGCTGACTGTCGTCCCGCGCTTTCCTGAAGTTTAAGCTTCAGCTCCAAAATCTTGAGCTCTTGTTCGTGAAGTTGTCGTTCAGCGCTTTCCTTCGCTTGTTCTCTTTCCCATGCGCGTTCATCGCGAGCTAGGGCGCACTCTTTCTCTACCCATTCTCTAAGCTCAGCCTTTTCAAGCCCTAGTTCTCGGCCAAGCGCAAAAAACTTTTCCTTGGCCATGGCTTTGCCGCGCATCTGAGTAATGGCTGTAATATGAATAGGCCATCCTTGCAGGCTCGCCACTTGTGGTGGTTATTGTGCCCTCAGACACAGACAGAGCCAGGGACGAGAAAATATTTACAGAGAGCACTTATAAAAAGACAAAAACACACACATTCACTTGCTGGACACTAGTATACACAATTACTGTTCTAAGTCCTTGCAGTCCTGTACGCTTACGCGAGTATCCGCACGTCCTGGCTAATACGGAGTCTATGGTTCCGAGACGTCACTCACGGTACCGACGATCGCGTAGCTTACGCACGTTCGTAGCAGGAGAGGCACGATGAGCTGTCAAGTGGCAGAACCAGATTCTGAGGTGCTCGCTCAGGCCGGCATCGGACCACGATGCAGCCGGAGTAGCACCGAGTCCACTCAGCAGTCGGTAGTGCCGGACCGAAACATACGTGTCACCAGGATCACGCCCTCAGCAGTCGGTTGTGTCAGAACCGAGCGGCTTCACCACCATGGCCCGACTCGGTAGCTGGTTGGTCTCAGACACACCATTTGGCACATGACAAGAAGCTTGGCCTGGTCCGCTCGCAAGTCCACCGCAGGAACACGCCGCAATGACTGTTACGGGACACCCGTTCGCCGCAGGAACTGTCAGACTCGTCCCGGCTGGCCTGTTGACCACAGCTCGCTGACCACGCACGCTATGCCCGTCGCCGTTCGGAAGCTCAGGCGCTTCACGTTAGTGTCGTTCCCGCGCAGAATTCGTCGTCTTCGGTTTCGTTTTCACTCGCTGAAAATAATCCCCTAATACACTGCGCTTTCCTGCATGCATCATTCCACCAGGGAATACATCGTTTGGAGCCTGTACCACTACTTTCAGGGATACATTTAGAGGGGGCATCAAATAAAGGAAGCTGTGAAGTACTGTGTAGCATCGTCTATACTTAGAGCGGACATGTCCGACCATTTCATGTGAGTGAGGGTGCGATACCGTTCTCAGTCATAATTTATATCTGGGGTTTAACGTCCCAAAACCACGATATGATAGTAACACAGGCCATAGTGGAGTGCTCCAGTAATTTTGACCACCTGGGTTTTTTACGTGCGCCTAAATCTAAGTACACGGGCCTCAAACACTTTCGCCTCCATCGAAAATGGAGGTGCCGCGGCCGGGATTTGTTCCCGCGACCTTCGGGTCAGCAGCCGAGCGCCATAACCACTAGACAACCGTGACGGGGCATACCGTTCCCAGCCGGCTAAGTTAACCGTCCAACGATATGTCGGCGGAATCACGTCGTCTTGAATTGGTGCACTCAGGAGTGCCGGTAAATGGTCACTTCCGTAAGGGTTTTTATGTACATCCCATTTAAGATAGGGTGACAGCGTCGGAGATGCAGTGATAAGATCTATGACACAGTGTGAATTGTTTGCAAGGCTAAAATACGTGGGTCTTCTTTGCATTCAAGAGACTGTTGCGTATTCGGCGGCTGGACGACAGCCTGCCCAGGAACTAGACGGCTCAAGCAGTGCAAGGAAGACAATCCCAGTTTATTCACCTTGCGACGCGTTTTTGAGCGCTACACCGGTAAGCACAGGTTGGCAGGGAAGAAAACAGCAAAATAACGGCAAGCGGGGCAATGTTATCAGAAAGCCCTGACGTAGAAAGATTGTGAGCACTGCGAATGTTACAACTCGATCAAAGCTACCATAGCGGAAGGCGTTCAGGAGGATCACGCTTCATGAACGGCTGGAGGTGGGAACAGGTAGCCAACACGTGGGCAGGTTTGTCCAAGCACTGCACTGACACGTTTCACACGGTCATATTGTCCTTGTCCATGGCGTGCGCGAAGACGCTGAGGTGCATGGTGGCACTGGCTGTTGAAGTAGCCACCACAGAAGGAAATGGAGATGGCATCGCGCGTCTTCTGGTTGGAACACGCCCGCGAAGATTGGCATTAAAGGTCAAGAGGAGGCAATGTTCAGAACGGGGTCCACTCGCCGAGTGCCGATTCGCTGCAGCGCGGGAGTTCGCTGCAGGCGCCTGGAGCAGGGTTGATCTCGCCATCCGGCACGACAGGATCTGAAATGGCTTAGTGGACGAGAGGCAGAAAGAAACGCAGTAACTACGGCAAAAGCAACCTGGCGCCCAAGCCCGACATTTGAGTTCACTGGGAGCAGATAACGTGAAAGCGGAACACGATAATGAAAAAAATATACTTGCGCCGAGTTGCATGTACACAAATGAAAGAAACTAGGAACACTTAACAGGTGCGAATAAGGCAGTCACCATTAGCATGGTGTTTGCCTTTCTTGTGCCGCACTGAGAAATCACATTTTAACACGAAAGTGTTTTATGCCGGGGTCCACCAAGTACATCCGTCACGCATATGACGTTGATAATATGGACGCCAACGGGCGAGAAAGAAAAAAAAAACTAAGAAAAAGATTCTCCACTGGGAATCGAACCCACGATCTTGCGGCCGCGACGGCAAGCGCTCGACGCACTACCGGCTAAGCTTACTCGACAGACGCTAGACAAAGCGCGAACGCGCCTTATATCTTTCACACATTGGCGGTGTAGGTAGGCGGCGCGGAGCGGGACGGTGCCGCCGTCTGTGAGAGGTGAAAATAAGTAATAATGCACGATCGACACTTACTAGCGCTTCCTCCGAGACTGCGCGCGATATCGGAGGTCATGGTTGCAGCGTCTCGATACCAGTGAGGTACACTGGCCGCGCTGGCGTCGCCGAGGCACCGTAGACGCAGTTACGTTGGTTACGTTCTTTCTCTCTTTCGCTTCGTGTTAGCGTGCGTCTGCTCATCGGAGTAGTGCAGCTTCCACATGCACAAACGGGATTTCTCCGCCGCCGACTGCTTCGATTGCGAGAGCACCGACCAACAAAACTGCTGCAATACGCGTTGCAGAAAGGACGCGATTTCGACGGGCGAATGTCGTGCCTTGGTGGAGCGAGACTAGCGCCTGCGAGACAATGCAAAGCGGGACGCACGCGTTTGCGGCTCAGGCTACGAACCTCTACCTGCCGTGTTGCTGAAGCGTAGTGTCGGTAGTGTATGCATGAGCGCCGGCGTCGGTCACCCATTGCTAGAAAGCGCACACCGTGCCGTTTCTCTCATTATTTGACGGCGTTTTGAACAAGTGCATACCGGGTACCAATGTTGATTATGAGCTTCTTGAAATGATCCTTACGCGGGATTCACAATTTGCTGTGTCCAAATATATGTTCATAGTATCAGCTACCACAACGGTTTAATCAAGATCATGGGCGTTATTCTTCGCGATAGAGACATGCCGTCAACATGGCTGTATCCACGTCAAAACGGTGCTGTAGCTGCCAAACACGAATAGACATTGTACAAGCTCTCATATATAACTGCACAATAAGAACTACTTCTGCGAAGACACGTTTCACTTTCTTGTTATACCGATTCCTATGACGGAGGGATCAGCCATTTTTTTTGAAATGCTAGACTCGAATGCACCAAGCGGCTGTTTTTGTTTGACATTTGATTTAACCGCACTAAAGGTTAGTGATTAGTTTCAAGAATAGATGAAGAGCCTTTGAGATAGCACGAGAGCTTTTCGAGAGCCCAGACCAAGCAAGCACATTCTTTTTCAGTTGTGCCGTAGGCTTGCTCGCGTGATGTTTGCTTTCGGCTGGCGTAGGCAGCAGTGTGTTCCTCGCCCTTTTTGTTCACTTGACTAGAACAACGCCCATTCCGCGGTCACTTGCGTCACACTGAACACTACGAAGGGGATAGAGTAATCTGGTGCCGCGAGGACCGGTTCGCTGACAAGAATCTTTTTGATCCCAGCAAAAGCATCTTTACGGGCCTTATTCCAACGCACAATAGTTGGCTCAGCTTTGCGCAGTGCGTCTGTGAGAGGACTAGCGATATTTGCGAAGTCGGGAATATAGCCTCCGTAGTGGTCACCTAAACCTAAAAGGGACCGCAAGTTAGTCTTTGTTTTCGGCAAAGGAAAGCTAGTGGTTGCTCCAACTTTTATTTCGGAAGAACATCGCTCCCCTTGGCCGACAACGTGCCCTAAGTAGTGGACTTCAGAGCTCGCAAGACATTTGCAGAGTTTGAGAGTCAAGCCTGCCTCGCGTATTCGAAGGAATACCTGCTGCAGATGTTCCAAGTGCTGTTGCCAGGTGCTCGAGAAAACAGCTATAACGTCAAGGTACGGAACAGGGAACGACTCGGCTCCATTGAGCACTTCATGCATTAACCTTTAAGATACGAAGCGTGATTTTCTGAGGCCAAAAGTGAGCACCAGAGGGCGATATGTGCCTGTCGGAGTAATGAAAGTGGCGAGCTTAATGGCGTTTTCCGTTAGTGGCATTTGCCAGAAACCGCGTACCAAGTCTAACGTAGAAACCTACCGCGCCGCGAACACTTTCTCGATGAAGTTCTAAACGTTTGGAATGCGAAACATCTTTGTTTTTGTTATCGCATTCAATTTTCGATAATCGATGCAGGGTCGCGGTTCCCAGGACTTTCTACAATAAACATAGGTGACACCTACTCGCTTTCGCCTGGCACGATTAGACAGTGTCAACATGTTTTGAACGCAATCGTTGAGGACCTTCTCGTGACGGGGTGAAAACCTGTGCATCCTGGTTCGGGAAGGTTGCTTGGATGTTAACTCATTGTCGTGCGCCACAAGATTTGTCCTGCCAGGAGAGGGACTAAACAAGTCGCTGAATTTGCGCACAAGCAGTTCTAACTCCTCTCTTTGCTTGTCAGTTAGAGAAGCTTCTTTAGTGACAGATTCGAGTATCTCTTCTGTTGATGGGGAAGAGCAGGGGTTTGGCACTTGTGGTAGAGGAACGTCGATCTCTTCAGGCTCGTTATGTACAATGCTGAACGTCTGAGTGCGTTTGATAAAGGCTTCATTAGATCACAGTGATATAACGTCACATCATTGCGTTACTGGGCGTCGATACCAAGTAACTGGTGTCGGAGAGCTTTTGTTTAACCGTTACCGGCCCATCCAATGCTACTTCCAGTTTATTTGCCTTTGACGACCGCGTAATGAGCACTTTGTCGCCTTCCTTGAATGTTCGTGTGCGTGCTGATCTGTCGTAGTACACCTTTGAGTGTCGCTGTGCTTCTGCCATGTAAAACCCCAGACCCCAGGTAAAAGAACAAAAGTTCTGTGGAGGAATCAACTGACATGCCACTTAAACCCATGAAGGCAAGTTCATCATTGTGACACGTTATACATTCCTTCACTGCGGTCAAGAGGTGATTATGGGGGAGAGAATAAAAAAGATCCTCTATGTCAATGCTGACCGCATCACAATCAACGGGGTTGTCAACTCGCAAGAATTGCACCTGGAAAAGAAAGGTGTCTCTATTGGGTCTAGGGTGGCACCGGTTCTATCTGATATTTTTCTAAGTAGAGTTGACCGGGCGCTCCAACCGGTTTTACAGGCATCCATAATCAGAGGTTTTCGTTACGTCGACGACTACATTGTTTTTTTTTCCGTAAGGGCACTGAAGATGTCTCAGCAGGCATCCTAAGGAGTTTTGAGTAGTGGGGTCTTGGCCTGAAGTTTACTTCAGAATACTTAAAGGACCAATGGTATCCAATTTTTGGATCTGCAGCTGCAGTTCTCGTCTACGCATGTGTGTTGGTGCTACGCCCCTAGGTCTGGGAAACCTTTGCTAAACTATAAATCGGGTCACACAAAACTGGTAAAAAATGCAATTGCACTCTGATGTTTTACCTCTGCACTGAAAAAAACCTGCACGCATTTGGTTGAAAGCAGTTTTTCTGCGCAGGTGAAGAAACTGCGACAGGCAGGCTTTCCACGGGACGTATTATCAAAGGTCTGTGAGAAGTTGATTAAGAAAATAAAAAGAGGTCCTGGTGATGGTTGTGACTTGGATGAGAAGGCGCAGCATAAGAAATTTGCTGTTCTGCCATATGTTCACGGTTTTACCCACCGCCTAAAAAAGGTTGCGTCAAGATATGACGTTCAAGTGGTTATATCTGTCAGGAACAAGTTGTCCACTTTATGCGCTAAAGTAGACAGACGAATCGCAAATCAGCAAAATGTTCGGCAAGGTACATGTAATGTTAGTCATGTCAATAATTATGTATCATGTACCACTGGTGTTGTTTACTCCATACCCTTGTCAAGCAAACCTGTTTACGTGGGACAAACAGGTTGCTGCCTTAATGTTAGACTTCGAGAACATTTTAATTCTCTGAAAGGCCACTCCGGAATTCATCTAGCAGCCCACTGTAAGAAATGCGGCTGCACTCCGCTCTTTGGTGATACCTCTGTGTTGTTCCGGCATAAGAACAAAAGAGCGCGAGAACTAATTGAGGCTGCGCATATTCAAAAGAATTCTGAGTCCTGCGTCAGTGTTCCCTCTGCCCTCTGTCGCCATACATGATAAAGAGTTAAGTTATCTTGGTTTTGTATGACGGGCGTGCCATGCCTGATGCGGTCAAAGTTTTCGGTGATTTGATCCCTCGTGCCTTTTGTCTCCTCCTTTTTTTGGCCTCTCTCGTTTTTTCCTACCCTTTATATTGTCTCGTTCTTGCAATAAAACTTCAGTTGATAGTCTGCGCTTGTTTGTCCTTTTCTCGCCCTTTGTGTCTCCCTCCGTTTTTTGTGCAGTTACAATAAGTATGGATCATTACTAACTAGCCCAACTTACCACTCTTCTGAGCCAGGAAGACAATCGCAGTTTATTCACCTTGCGAGGCGTTTTTGAGCGCTACGTAGCCAATCGCAGGTTGGCAGGAAAGAAATGAATACAGCAGGATAACTGGGCAATGTTATCAGAAAGCCGTGCGAATATTACAAGACTTGTTCCAGAGGAAAAGAGATACTGTTCAATAAGGCGACCTCGCGCATCGAAGCGATAGTCTCCCCGCGGACTACTGTGGGCGTTGAAATCTTCGAACACCAAAAGCGGTTCTGGTAGTTCATCAATTAAATACTGAAATTCATCTTCGCGTAGCTGTAAATGCGGGATCGTGTACTGAGGACAATTGGTGATTAGTTTGTTTAAGAGAACGGCTCTCTTAAAGGCAACTGTCTGGGGGCATCTTAGAAGTTTTAAATGCGTAGACGCTACACTTTTGTCTACTATATGGCTACGTCACCTTATGACGCGGCAGCATCATCGCGGTCCTTTCGGAAAATAGCGTAGTAGCGGACAAAATTGGTATGTCTGGATTTTAGGTGTGCTTTCTGTACACACAGCAGCTTTGGACCGAGTTCGTGGAGAACGTCCTGCACGTCATCGAGATTTTTAAGAATGCCTCTGATGTTCCAATGTAATATTAGTGGCTCCATATTAAACATAAAGTGTTGCTGTTTGTACAGTAAGAAAGTGCTCTGTGTTCGCCTGCAGTGTTTTCTCTTTCAGGAAACAGGAGCGTCGTCCGACCCCGTTATTGGCTTTTTGTTTTCTTTGCGCGGTCCAGAGAACTGCGCCTTTATTTCGCCACCAGAGGCACAGATTTGGTGTCCATTGCCTCGTGGGAGGCACTGGATGCCCGCGCGCACGAGTGAGACAATGCCTTGAGACCCAAAGACCATGTAGTGGCCGGGCTCTGTTAACTGGCTGGCGGAGTAGACTGCAATACTGCAGCCACTTGGGCAGGCGGCACCGTCGACGGCTCACTCTGCGTGGGCCGGGGGAGTGGCGCAGGCCGGTGCGACGCTGCCCGATTAAGATGTGCCATGAAAACCCGAACGTCTCTTGCGCGCCTCTCTAAATGAGATTTTCTCTCGTACTTTAGGTTTAACGTATCCTTTTCTTTTTTCTATGTGGAACATGATCTCAAATACTCGGGGTAGTCCCAGTTGCAGTTGACACAGCGAGGTGAGGCTTCACAGTTGTCAGCATTGTGATGGTTTGAGGCACATCTAACACACGGGGGGTGTCCCTTACAAGTCTGTCAACTATGGCCATATCTCTGACAATTGAGACATCTGCGTGGATTCGGTGTGCAGGGCCGGACTCTCAGTTTTGTGTACCCGTTTCGATGGTCTCAGGCAGTTTGCTGGATGCAAATGTTAATATTATATGCTCGGTTAGTTTCTCTTTGTTGTCCCGTCTTTTCTTTATCCTCTGAACATTTACCACATTTCGTACTTTCCAGCCATCAAGGAGTTCGGGTTCTGTGAGATTCCACAGATCGTCGTCAGAAACGACACCATTGAACGCTGTGGGCTTACACTAGTGTTGAAGCTTCCGAAATATGTTAGAATAGGCAGTTGTTCATACTGCCTGTGGTATTGCAGTTCAAGCAGCATATCGGAGCTGGCCATTTTCGTTGCCTTGTAACCTGTACCGTGTTCCTCTGTCAAGATTTTTGCGACCTCAAGTAGAGAGATTGTCCTTGCTTTCTTTTTTTTGGTGCTGTCGCTATGTGTGACGCGGAACTTTGGAAATTGCTGCTTCTTCGACAAGAGTTGAAGTGTAGCTTCCATCCGTACCCTCTTTAGGTAACGATGGGGCGATGGGAAGGATTAATTAAACATAGTCTAAGTATTATTTTCGGTGGCCATGCCAGCCGCCCACCACCGAGCCCAACAAGGGGACGCGACAGGAAATGTGCGAGGACAAGTACTGCCAGCGCTAGCTGTACACCACCGCTATAACCCCATATGGTGAGCCAAGATTGGGTCACCGGCACAATGTTAACTAGATCCAGGAAAACTAGAAGTATATAGAAGAGAGAAGAGGGCAGGAAAGAATAAATGTGAGAGAAAGACGAAGTAGTGGACAAACACAGGTAAAGGCGACTGCCGATTTCCCCTGGGTCGGTCAGCCCAGGGGTGCCGTATACGTGAAGCCGGGGCCAAAGGGGTGTGTTGCCTCTGCCGGGGGGCCTTAAAGGTCCAATCACCCGGCGTCGGCTCAACCCCCAGGATTCCCATTTCCCCGGACACGGCTAAGCCACGTATGGCTAGGGGGCGCACCCCCCCCCCCCGCACCCCGATGCTCGGGACCGTGGTCACCAAACGCCTGCTTGCGCCGCTCACCAAACGCCTGCTTGCGTAGGCGCCCCTGCGGGGTCCCCAAGGAAGCTTTTTTATAAAGCACAGCATATAGAGTAAACGTTAAATGTACGCACAAAATAGACGCAGCAATGCATCTACTGCGCAGCGGTAGATGCATAGACGCAGCAATGCATGTACTGCTCAGCGGATTAAATACGGCGATTTCGGATCTTCAGTGTACGCAGCACAAATATAAAAAAACGCAACCGCGATGCAGACGCTTTGACAAAAGCCAAATTTACCTATTTTGATGAGTTCATGCACGGCCGGACTGAAAAGAGCCGCGGTAGCGTTCCTTCTTATTAGCTAAAGAGAAGGAATGCAAGCGCATCGGTCAAGTCCGGCCGTGGTTCAAGTCATCGAGTTGAATTTCTGTGCGCTGTAGAACGCACACGTGCAGGATATGTCGCCCATAATATCGCAATTTCAGCCAAAGCAACGCTTACCTGTCGCAAACCGCTCCCGCATCTATTCAGCGCAACTTGTCTTTCATGTTTTCCCACCATTTCTTCAGCTGAGCCCGTTTGCTCGGCTTCACGTTGTAAAGGCAGTTAAATTCGTCCTCGATTTCTTAGCAGGACTCTCGTTTCCGACTCACGGACGCTGTACTTCAAGCAATCAAGACCTCCGGCTTTACCTTGAAGAATTAATTCAAAGTCCCGCTTCACGTACGAGGAGCTCTACTTTTTCGGTCACGTGATCAGCAAGTCTGGAGTGCGCCCTGACCCTCGGAGAACAGCTGCCATCGCTGCCTTCCCGGCAACCATCGTTTCGTCAAGGAATGTTCAGGGATTGCCGAGCCACTAACGCAACTTACGAAGGCCGACGTCGAATTCAAGCGGGAAACGGCGCCAGCTGAAGCATTTGAAGAACTGAAACGACCTCTTCAGATACTTCCGACACTAGCGCATTTCAACGAATACGCCAATCAGAAAGCCATACCGACGCAAGCAGCGCAAGACCTTGTGCAGGGGACTGAAGGACTGGAAAGGGTTATGGTAGCCGGTTGCTATCCAAAGTCGAAGTCAGCTATTCCGCAACAGAAAGTGAGTGCCTTGCTATCATCTGGGCTACATCCAAGTTTTGCCCCTAGTTCTTCGGCAGGCCTTTCAAAGTTTTGAGCGACCACCACGCCTTGTGTCCGCTAGCCAACTTCAAGCATTTGGGGGTGATATAAACCCCGTATTGTCGTTTGCGCCTCATGGATTAGCCGCAGTTTGCACTAACAGCTGCCGAGCGAGAAGCGACGCTGTGCTTGCGCAATGTAGCCTTAACGCGTTGCGCCGACAGCGCCTCCTAGCGGAAGAGAGGTAAGGCCGGCGCACAGAGAACAGCACCGAGTCTCTTTGGTGTTTGGCAGCGAACCTGGACGGACGGCTCTGTGCGTGGTCCGTGCGTACGATTGCGTGGGGCGGGCGCACTGGCCCTGGTGGTCAGTCGGACGAAGGCGACGCCGCATGCGTCTGTGTTATGTTTTCTGTGTATTGTAATGACACTGTAGAAGGTTGCATAAGATGTTACTGGTTACGTATTAGATTGGGCTGATGAGCTCGCCGTTGTAAAAGCGGTTAATAACTACACCTGTGTTGCTCAACGGTGTGACTGTCTCCGTTTGTTCCGAGAGCGCGCTTCATGATGAGACCCCACACTGGCGCCCAGAGTGGGTCTCTTGGAGCTTCGGGCGACATTTTTCGTGGTTTGGTGCAACCTTTGTGTTTTAGCCGGCTGGGATTAGGCCTAGGTGGATGATCGCTAGCGTTGGCGGCGTGTTTTCTTGAGAGCGAGGAGATAAGTTGGTGTGGCTTGTCTGAACGGTGTTACGACTGGGGTAGGGCCCCTGGGGTGCGCGGCGTAGGATACGAGGTCGTGGCATCCCACCGCTGCCACCACTGTTAGGAATGAGGTAGCGTGGCCCATCGCTACCTCCACCTTTAGGTTCCGATGTCGTCCCTCAGGCTCGCTGCTGGGAATACGCGTCGTTGCATCCCTCCTCTGGAACCGCTGTTGGGACTCGGGTTGCGTGGCCGGTGCGAACACGGGTGTGTATCGTGCTCGGAGTAGTCAGTAATGGCAAGGTGAAGAAGGAAAAGATTTTATGTACAAACTATTTACATATTTTTGCTACCAAGCAACATGACTGCCAGCCCGACCACGTCGGCTGGTTCGACTCCGTTCGAGTCGTTCTCCTTCTCCTTCCTCCTTCCCTCGTTCCACGGACCGGCACGGCCTTAAATCGTCCAGCCGTCCATTGTCCTGTTGACTGTCCGCCGGTCGCAGGTGTTGGCTCCTATTCAAGTTCTCCAAATTGCGGCGCGCTGCTAGAAGTCTCAATTGCGACGCGCTGCCAGAAGCCGCACGCAGGTGTTGGCTCCTATTCAAGTTCTCTAAATTGCGGCGCGCTGGTAGAAGTCTCAATTGCGACGCGCTGCCAGAAGCCGCACGCAGGTGTTGGCTCCTATTAAAGTTCTCTCAGTTGCGGTGCGCTGCTAGAAGTCTCAGTTGCAGTTGGTGGAAGCGCCTTTGTCTGTCCCTTCCATCACCCCAGGAATGCTGCTCTCAGTCGTTAAGGGTGTATCCACACGACGGACCGAATCCGTCTTTTCCGCCGCGGACGGCGCATCACGTGACCCTGCGTCACGGATTTGTGCCATCCGTGCCTCGTCCGCGGACGTCGCGGACGGAAAATGCCAAGCTCTTTTTCGCATTCGGATTCGCGCGGAATACCGCAACAGATTTAGCCGAGGGTACCATTATAGGTCTAGCAACAAGCGCTGCTTTTTCTTTTTCTCGTATGGTTTCGTAAATTTAGCCGATGAAGATTTATTTTATTATTGCCAGATATCTATCTATTCAAGACCTTGCAGGCGTTTTCCAACACACAACGTAATGGCTGCTCTAAAAGCGAGGCTCTCCAAGTCTGCGCGTAGGTTAATCTGAAGAGTCTCGGATGCAACAAATAGGAGGTATGTTTCGAGTAGAAATGCACAGACGTGCAACACTTGCCCGAAGCAAGGTACCGTAGCGTGACCTGCAGCCTTGTTTACGCTGATATGGCTCGCCGCATCACGGGGTCCTGTCGTTCTATGCGAGGTCCCACGAGCGACAGAAACTGAACAAACTGCTCTCTCGACACTCGCAGCAGCCTCCTGTATTCTTCGGTGTCGCTAACCAAAAGCTCACCGTACGGTTGGTGTTGTATACCCAGATCCTTGTAGTCCTTTTGCCAACAAGATCTTTTTGCAAGAAAGAAGAGCGCTTCACCGTCTAATTCTGGTAAAGCAACAGCCATTGCAGCTAATCGTCGCTTTCTTTCCAACTCCATCTTCAACTTAAAAGAAACTCTGCGCCATAGACGGAAACATAAAAACCTTCAATACTTTTTTGCTGGCGATGAATGTGTTTTCGACTTTCGGACTGCTCGCGCCATCTAGAGAAAAAAAGAACAAGCAAGCATTCGCACATTATTATGACCTCTGAGATTTGGTAGCTATCGCAGATCACCGAGCTCTTGTTCTGTCACTAGAGGTACTCGCTAAGCCTACAGCTCTCAGAAAACGAGTACGGCGCTTGGAAACAGTACCGAATTGTCATGAATACGTTGCCAGCGAAGCTTGAGGACACAAACCTAAAGCCGACACAGTCGTCAGTTTGGGACTAACAGCCCACGCAATGCGCGACGAAGAGCTTAAAGATTCGAAGCGGGCAGCTCTCGCTTCAGACAGTGCCGCCATGTTTTTTTTCTGCGGCGCGTCCGTCTACTCGCTTCGTCCGTCGTCTGGATGTGATTTGCAGCCGGACGGGCGGCGGAACGATCGTCCGCGGACGAGATTTCCGCGGAGAAGTCCGTCGTGTGGATACACGCTAAGCAGCGTGAAGGCATGACGACTGGTTTCAGATATCGGGGCCAGCTGGGCGCAGACGCCGTTTTCCCGGGATTGCAGACAAAGCATGCAGGGGTTGATCCCTGCTTCCACGTTCGGTCAGGTGCTCTGGCACAACAGCACCCCCGCCACAAAACAATGCATCAGGAGGACGAGCTGCTCCACGTAGCTCGGCTGAATTGATGCGGCCGGACACCAGGCTCATCCACGGCTCGAGGCGAAGCTCCCAGGATCACTGCTCCGTGACATTCCACACGAACACTCAGCTGGCACGGACTCGAGGTTCCTGAGGATAAGACGAACTCGACAAGGCAACCATTGTCAAACTACACCCAACGCTGCAAGTGCCCTCCGCACTCCCTCCAATTGCCAGACATGAATGAAACAGATCCTACTGACAACTAACGTTCCCGCTTTAAATAAAACAAGGAGAAGTGCGTATCTCATGGCGACAAGCTCAACCACAGACCTCAATTTCAGGTGTTGTTAAAGAAACAACTCCGAGGTAATACAAGAATTGTAATTGTACTAAAGCTGCTTAGGCATGGAAGGTAAACAACCAAGGAAGCCAACGGAAGCTCAAAGGCTTCGCTAAATTCTCACTAAACGCACTCACAACATGGTTCTACTAACTATGAACTGAAATTGAAAATAAAGCTTGCACCCTTCACATAAAACAATGTTGAACTACCCTTCGCCCTAAATGCTCATGCTAACTAGTACAAAACAAAACAAAATTCAACCTACAGCTAGCTCTGTTGAAACTACAATGCTCTGTTTTCAACTACAACGCTAGAAAATTACCCTCCAAAATACAGACAATACATAGGTCAAAATTTACTGCCTCTACAGTAAACACTAGCAAGTAAAATTCGGTTACGCTCGACAAACACCACTCTTTCACAATTAGCGGTCGTAAAATCTTTACTCACGGCTAACGTGCCTCATTTTACGCCGTCAGCTCACTCTTGTGCGGGTTATACTGCGTCCGCATGTTATTCTCAATATTGCGCCACTAAAGCCAGACATGTTCCCGTGAGCACTCTGTCACGCTGCACCCACATCAGGAACTGAATTCGCAAACGACATCCGTAATTGCACGTACTAGTGCCACTGCGAGCTTCTACTCCGCGGATGTACGACTAACCTAGCTCTACTCTTGCGGTCACAATTTTTACAAACAACCGAGCGACTCGCTATAACCTTTCCTCACTACATAGAACGCACGCGAAAAGAACAACAAACAAACAAAACAAACTTTCGCGTGGCTCTGCCAAAACTCGCACAAAGCCTAACCTTGCCTATTCTTCCCGCAAGCTCCCAGCTTAACGCCTAAGGTTCCGCTAACCACTCGTGGGACACCTTGACTTACTAGGGAGCTCCCGAACGGCGCACACAAAGCCCTGCGCCGGCCTTTCGTGTAACTGCGCACGTGTCATACGCCAACCGCTTGCGGGCTCCCGCTAAGTGACGGAAACAGCAGGCCTCAAACGCCAACGCTAACTCAGCGCACGCCACCCGAAAACTGCCCAATGTTTCCTTGCGTCCACGCATGACACGCAACGGAAACGCCATACTCTTTTCATAGTCAGCTGACGTAACCCTATTCAAGGCGCTCATCTCTTAAAGCCCTCGACTCGCTCTGATGCGTGTCACTAACCTTCCGATAGCTAACTGCACAACGCATATCGGCAAACAAACAAAACCACAGAGCGCTTAAAGAAAACAAAGTTGAATAACAGCTAACTAAGCCATCAATACTCGCGGAAATAACAAGGAATACCAAATACTAACTAAAATTAACAGTCAAAATTCCTTTCAACAAATCCTGGGTCGACATTCCTGAAAAGCTAACAGCTGTCCTCAACAATTTTTCAGGCGCACTCGTGGCGGTCGCGCCCAGACGGCTTTTCTCGTCAAGCGGGGTGTACGATACGCATGAAAGTTAATCACCCCCTCGTCGAGCCTCACTACTTTCCCTGTAGCGGACTTTTCTTTGTCGCCTCCTGCCACCTCGCGAAGGTCACCGACCTCGCGGTGTCGCACCTGTTTCAACGTTCCTCGAAAGAAACAACGTGGAGTTCTTTTACCCACTGACCCTTTCCGCGAATCATGCGCTTCTCTTTTCTTTTTCTTTCGGCGGCTTGGACGCCTGTGATCTCGCACCTGATCCGACGCTCTTCGAAAAGAACAACGGGAAGTTCCTTTGCCCGCCGACTCTTTCCGCGAATCATGCGCTTCTCTTTTCTTTTCCTTTCGGCGGTACGGGCGCATGCGGTAGAAACCTGTCCCTGACGGCAATCGCGCTTGTCTTGCAATTTCGCGCCGACTTTTGAACTTCTTTCTCAGCCGCGTCACGACCTTTGTCGCATTTCTATCTTTCTGACGCTTTCTCCCTTTCGCACGCTTCTTGGTGCAGACTTTGGAGCATTCCGTACGCCTCCGATGCTCATCAGCATCAACATGCTCCTCAGCTGTCTCGCGCTTACTGTCTTGATGATTGCGCATCAATTCATCCTCTGACCGATTCCGCGTACAATGCGCGGCGCACTTCTTTTCTTTCTGGCCTCTCGGACGCATGCGTTACAGACCTGTCAGAGATGACAACGGCACTTTTCTCGCCTTTTCGTTGCGACGTTTGAAGCCTTTCTTCAAACGCATCGCGATCTCTGCCGCGTTTTTGTCCTTCGGACGCTTTCTCCGCTTTGCACTCTTCTTGGTGCCGCCTTTGGAGCCTTTAGTCCGCCTCTGACACTCATCGACATCGTCAAAACCCTCGCCAGCTTCTTCGCGCGCACTGTCTTGATGATTGCCTAGCAATTCATCCTCTCGCTCAGTCGCTAGACTGGCGGACAGCTCAACTTTCTCTAGACCAATGCCGCTACTTACATCTTTACAAGGCCGCTCGCGTACAAATGAGCTATTCGTAACAGCATTGTCTCCTCCACTCAGTTCCTCTGTTAGCCCTTGTGGCCCTTGGCCTCTCAGAGTCGGATCTCTTTCATTTTCGGCAATCCGAACGGCAGGACTTACGTCTAGGAGCTCTCCTGTGCACTCTGCTCCGCGATTTACTCGAGAACCCTCCGAACTCCCGACTCCTTCCTTAGCTGGCGCGCCTTCCTTGCTATCGTCTGTAGTGCTGTAAGGTTTACTTTTGGTGGAACGCTTTTCCACCGACCCTTCACACCCTGACGTGGCCGCGAGCTCTCTTTCCTTGGAACGGGTCAGGGTCTCTGCTATACCTTCACCTGCACTAGCCTTTTCTTCGGCTGTAAGCGGCACCGCCGCTACATCGCACCGTTTGTGCTCTACATCTACAGATGTCAGGCCTCTTTTCTGCTGTGCCTCATGCTCTAATGCCTGCTTCTTCCTTTTATGTTTTTCCTTTCGGCGCTTATTTCTCACTGAACGGCTCGGAATGCTGGCAGCTTCGACGCACGCGCGCGCAAGTACGCTGCCTTCGATTTTCATCGCCAAAACCTCAGGCGGCTCAACTAGCCTATCCTCGGTGTCGTCGCTAGGTGTCTGTACTTTTGACATAGCGACAGTCCCGACACTCACTAACTCTGTTAGCTCGCCCTGAGATGTCTCTCTAGCTTCAGGTGATCTATCACTATCTTGGATAGCCCCTTTTCTCAGGCCTCCGAAGGCAACCTCTGCGTCCTGCGCTTCGCGACGTATCTCGACCTGTTGGTCTCCGCGGCGCGCCTCGTCTTGCGCCTTACGACGCGCCTCGTCCTCACGCGCCTCAGCTTCTCGCGCTATGTGAAGCGCCTCTTGTTCTCGCGCCTCTTTCGCTTTTCGAAGCGCCTCGTCCGCTCTTGGCCATCGAAGCGCCTCAGCCTCTCGTTCTCTCTGATGCGCCTCCTCTTCTAGGGCCTTGTGACGCGCCTCTGCTTCCTGAAGCGCCTCGCGACGGGTCTCAACCTCCTGTGCCTCGCGACGCTTCTCGACCTCTTGGTCTCTCCGGCGCGCCTCATCCTCTTGCGCCTCGGAGCGGCTCGTAATACTAGGCGCCTCGTCCCTCGTACTCGCATGTACGGAACTCTGTGGAGTCAAAGCTCCAAACGGCTGAACTGAGCTACCCTCGCGGTCTTCGTCAGTTATGTCCTGTGACTGAACGACAGCCGCGACGCTCTCTAAGCTAGTCAGCTTGCTCTGAGGAGTCTCTTCCATTACTGGGGCTTTATCACTGCCCTGCAAAGACCTCTCTCTTGGGCCTTTGCATTCGGCCGAACCTACATTACCCCACTGGCTGAACAACGTATCCTTAACCTCAGTTACTTCCTGCAGGCCGTCTGACACTAAGGCTAAAACTGAGCCTTTCCCACGTCCGAGGCACTCTGCGTGCCTGTTGGCCATCTTTCCTCTGCCCCCATGCGTGCCCTCGTCCGATGTCCTAGCTTTGCGCGCATGACTCAAACGCTGTCGGAATCCTTTTGCTGACAAGCGACATTTGCGCAACAGCGCCTCTTTGACCTTGTCATACGTTTCCGCGTCCTTCCTACTGAGTCTAGCAATAACATCGGCGGCCTCGCACGGAAGAAGAGTTAGCAACTCTTGCGGCCAACTTTCGAGGGAGAATCCTGCCTTCTCGCACGTTCGCTCAAAATTAACAAGAAAGAGTGCGATGTCCTGGCCAATTTCGAACGGCTGCAAAAGGTCTTCCATCTTTACCGCCTCCCTCACTATGGGAACCTGTCTTGCGGCGGATATACGAAGTTCCAGCTCCCTTAGGTTCAACTCATGTTCCTGCTCGGCAGCTTTCTCTCTATCCCTTTCCTCCTTTCTAGCTCGAACCTCCTCATGAGCTTCCTGGGCCTCCTCGACAGTCACCTTCTCTGCCTCCATAATCGGGAGGATCTGCCGTTTCCGTTTAGCAGAGCCAACCGAAATGCCCAACTCCTTGCAAATTTCAAGGAGGTCATATACACTGAACTTGTCCATACTGACTCTACACTCTGCCTCGTTTACCCTCTGGTCAGACCATCCAAAGTGGTCAGACCATCCAATTCTTGGCTGACCAAACAAAGTTTTAAGCCAACAACAAAAGTCAAAACCTGCTAACAATGACTTAGGCTAGCTAGGTCTGGCAATAAGAGGTAAACTTCAGGCACTCACCACACCAGGGTAGCTGACGCTGGCCGATCCCACCGAGCTGCCATCCACTGTTATGAATGGAGTAGGGCCCCTCGGGTGCACAGCGCAGGATACGAGGTCGTGGCATCCCACCGCTGCCACCACTGTTACGACTGGGGTAGGGCCCCTGGGGTGCGCGGCGTAGGATACGAGGTCGTGGCATCCCACCGCTGCCACCACTGTTAGGAATGAGGTAACGTGGCCCATCGCTACCGCCACCTTTAGGTTCCGATGTCGTCCCTCAGGCTCGCTGCTGGGAATACGCGTCGTTGCATCCCTCCTCTGGAACCGCTGTTGGGACTCGGGTTGCGTGGCCGGTGCGAACACGGGTGTGTATCGTGCTCGGAGTAGTCAGTAATGGCAAGGTGAAGAAGGAAAAGATTTTATGTACAAACTATTTACATATTTTTGCTACCAAGCAACATGACTGCCAGCCCGACCACGTCGGCTGGTTCGACTCCGTTCGAGTCGTTCTCCTTCTCCTTCCTCCTTCCCTCGTTCCACGGACCGGCACGGCCGTAAATCGTCCAGCCGTCCATTGTCCTGTTGACTGTCCGCCGGTCGCAGGTGTTGGCTCCTATTCAAGTTCTCCAAATTGCGGCGCGCTGCTAGAAGTCTCAATTGCGACGCGCTGCCAGAAGCCGCACGCAGGTGTTGGCTCCTATTCAAGTTCTGTAAATTGCGGCGCGCTGCTAGAAGTCTCAAATGCGACGCGCTGCCAGAAGCCGCACGCAGGTGTTGGCTCCTATTAAAGTTCTCTCAGTTGCGGTGCGCTGCTAGAAGTCTCAGTTGCAGTTGGTGGAAGCGGCTTTGTCTGTCCCTTCCATCACCCCCAGGAATGCTGCTCTCAGTCGTTAAGCAGCGTGAAGGCATGACGACTGGTTTCAGATATCGGGGCCAGCTGGGCGAAGACGCCGTTTTCCCGGGATTGCAGACAAAGCATGCAGGGGTTGATCCCTGCTTCCACGTTCGGTCAGGTGCTCTGGCACAACAACGGTTGCTGGAGATCGGTCGCTGTGCATGCTACGAGTTTTTTCTGTTCGCACTTTGTTTATATATATTTTTTGAGAAACGTCGCTCAGTTGCCGGTATGAGAGCCACGTGGTCCGCATCCTGGGAGAACGAGGCATAGAGCACTGGGATTCAAGGCGAGGAGGCCGTTGCTTACTTCAACTGGGGCTCCACGCCGGGGCGTCGTGACACCGTCAGAGGCGGTGTACCTTGTTAGGGATTCGCAAACTCAGTGTGCCACATGTGCGCCACTTTTTGGTCGTTTTATCAACTTGCTGCTTGGTAGTGCATTTCCGCCAGGTCGTTTGCCCCAACGGATGCAGCGATGCAGCGCCGGGGAAGCGTAGGTGGAGGGGCATTCGCAGCCTCGGCGAGACAGTGGCGCCGTCTTTTGCGCGGCTCTGGAGTCAGACGTATATTTGAATGCAGCAATATTTACTTATTTTTTTGCGATTGCTTCTTGGTTATTTTTGTTAATTACATAATTTTAGTCCTTGTCCTTTCATTTTAAGCCGGTTTTGAGCATTTCTAGCCTTGTTAGCGCATGTACTGAGCACTTTACAGTGAGCGCGATCACGCCACATGAGATGCATGGATGGACAAGAAGCCGGACCCCTAAAGAGCTCGTCACTAGAAAGCCATATGCGTACGCCGAAGCGTTTCACTTGTATCAGTTGCTGTATTGTCTTTCGTCTGAAAGCATTAAAGTCCTGCTTTCCCACATGATTTATTATTTCGATAGCCATTTAGGAATACTGCAAGTAAAAGCCTATCGACGACGCCTTTGTGATGTTCCTTATGCGGTGAAAGTTCCATAAGATACCATCGCTGACAGCGCGCAATATGCTGTGCAATCTAGGGAAAGCACGCGTACGTGCATACTTCGCTCACTGGTGAGACGTTGGGAGATTGTGAGTGCCTCGTCAAAATTCGGAGAAAGGTTCACGGGTGCCCTATACTTCAAATAATCTGCAGTTCTTCTGAAGGCTGAGTGAACCTGCGGCTTCGCATGACACTTCCCTGGGGTCCCCTGACCTCCACGCATGTGGTGCTTCAGCTCAGGTTTAGTAAAAACAGAGAAACAATCGAACGATTGCGCTCACTTATTTGGCCTGTTCGTCATGTGAGCTTCGGTAAAGAAAGTGTTCGCGGTTATCGGCTGAGATGTGTGCGTATACCGTTTGCACCGATCTCATTGATTTACCCAGTAGGCGAACGTTTCTTCCAAAATGTAAAGCCGACAAAAATAGGAGCATTTTTAACTGCTAGAACAGTTGATACCGCTATCAGCGCTTATCCTAGCTCTGGTTTTTCTTTATACAGCATCTTCTAAACTTTCCTGTGACTGCGTATATCAGGCGCCTAGACTTGGATTCATAATTATTTACCTGTGCAATCCATTTCTTGGAAACAGAACTATTATATGACCGACAGCACATTGACGTGTGTTCCTTTTACGGTGCTCTATATTCTGCGATGAGCCTGCGAAATTGCTGCGTACCACACCGGGAAAGGGCAACTTGTTTATGGGAAGTTCTTCCTCGTGAAATCGAACGTAGGTATCTATGACGATCTAGGAACAGACGTTAGCTGCGATTTCATTTTGGTCTTCGTCACTACCGGAAGAATCAATGACCCCATTGACGTAGGCGTTTGGAACTGATTTACAAACGTTCTACCTTTAAAGTAGCAAGTACTTAGTTCCAGTATAGTTCTACCATTATTAGTTCTGCTTTATTATGGTTGTACGCATAGTTATACCTTTAAAGTAACAAATGCACCGCACGAAAGTAACTGGTCCGAGTGTACTCATAGGCGTGCGTTGCACATTGCGGGTTCAATCTACAGGAAGTTTGCGAAACACTGCCCCTACGTCTCAGATATTTGCGATTAAATACGCTTCAAAACCAATCCTAATGTATCGGTTACTAGACATCCTGAAATGTTTTCTTTGAAATAATCGGAAAGACAGTGTTTTAAGGGAAACTGTTATTTCGGACTTTTAGTAATTATAACAACACGCAATGCTTTTATTGCGTCACTGCAAAGAAACGTTGAGACTTGTAAATCACGTATTTATTTATTTATTTATTTACTTATTTATTTACTTATTTATTTCATACTACTCCTAAAGGCCCCCGAAGGGGTCTTACATAGGGGACTGACACAGTATATCAAGGGATGTTTGTTCACAGAAGCTAATACAAGATTAAACTAAAAACAAAATTAATATCTTATTATTAATCGATCGCCACCTTTATTTTAATCGACCTAATGGATTAAGCAATTTCGATTGATTGATTTAGGACATGGACAAGAGTGACGCGAAAATTCTGAGTTGTACTCGAATGGTGAGCAAGAGCAACACCAGTGATGCGCGGCGAGTGTTTGTGCTCGAGTAGGAGCTGCTGTCTGAGGACGACTATGTATTTTATTCCGAAGTAATAGCGTAGCCATCCTAGTAAAGCGCGTTCGCTCTCCCTCTACCATGCATATTCATTACGTCGCGTAGCCAGCCTCTGGAAAAGAATTCTCCGTAAAAACTGTTTTTTTGCGCATTTTCCCTCATTTTTTCGGCACACACCGTATGATTAAAAAAGATGGTTCATCCCTCCGTCATAGGAATCGGAATAACACGAAAGTAAAGCGTGCCCTTGCAGATGTAACTGAATGTTTACTGTACATTGATATAAGAGAGCTTGCACAATGTATATTGATGTCTGGCAGCTATAGCACCGTTTCACGTGGATGTACCCACTTTGATGATTGGTGGTACATCTACATCCCGACGACTAACGTCCATGTTAAATGATTAAACAAACCCCTGTGGTAGTAGTTAACGGTGAAAGCGTCTTCGGGGAACGAGGTGTGATAGCCAGAAGAGCGTCGCATATTGGACGCAGAACTTGGTCGTCATCCCGTGGCATGTTAAAATGCGATTGAACACCACGGCTGGACTAGACGGAAACGCAACGCGCGTTGTGCCGCCCCGGTAGCCCGGCCGCGATTTTTCTCGGGGCGAGCGCGTGAGCGGGGAACGCGGTGTTACAGCCAGTTGAGGCACGCGCGCGTCGCAGAGCTATTTTTGGTTTGGATTAGCTTGATGCTATGAGCGAGGCCGACGCTTCTACGACGCTTGGACTAAGGTCGCCACCTCGCGGTGTGTTAAGGCATTGACAAAATTGAACTTGTATTGAAAACGCGCCGAATGGGACGGACGTGTAATGCGCTGCAAGTGCTAATCGCGGAGGCCACAGTAATGACGAAATACTTTCCCGCTCCCAGAGGGCAACACCACCCCGCCGACCGGGAGAGTGGTAGACATAAAAGACGCGCTTGTAAAGTCGCAAGAGTCTGTGACCGTGGCGCAGTGGATAGCATGCCCGGCATTTGTTGTTGCGGACCGAGCGGTCGTGGGTTCGACGCCCGTTGGCGGAACTTTTTTCTTTGCTATCTGATCGTGTAACTTTTTTGACGTCATTTCCGTGACGGAAATACGTCACTGAAATCTGGGTGGACCCCGGCATAAAACACTTTCGTGTTAAAATGTTTATTCCGCAGTGTTTGTGCGCCTTGAGCAGAAACTCTAAAAGGTAGCACGCGCTCTGATGCCGAGATGCGTGCTGAGCCAATGCTTTCTCGCTCCAATCGTGCTGTGCAATGCTCTCGCTGAAGGTTACCTCAACTTTATTGGGCTCGTATAGCACATCAAGAAAGGACAAGTTGTAGATAGGGCCGCAATTCCAGGCGTATTACAATTGAGTCATGGAAAGTGGGGCGTAACACACCTCGTTGTAGACTATAGGGGTTTGAAAGGCGTCAGGGGCGAAGCAGTGGGGGGGGGGGGAGGGGCTTATGGAGCTTTAGCCCTCCCCAAAATATTTTTCATAGTGTCATGTACCTCCGACCAAAAGAGCCACCTGCGCCGCAAACGATCATGGATTTTTTACATAATTCCCTTTTCACAGTGGATAGACACTTTGGTGCGAATATTTCTCATATAACTGTGCAGCCTACTGCCGTCCAAAAACCTCGGTAGACAACCAGTGCATTGGCGTCAGTACCACGGTGCGACACGCTGATTGGCGTCAGTACCACGCGGCGACACGCTGATTAACGGGTTGCGCTGTCACGAGCTGAGCCCTGACACCGCGAGGGAGTAACTATTATTGCAACTGGACGCTCGGCATTAAGCTGCAGAGGCGGTATTGTCAATACGCCTTTGCGGCGGGGACGTCTTCAACAAGAAAGGGTTATATTGTCACGGGCTCGTGACGTCGACGAAGGCAGCAGTCGGCGTGTCATGACGAAACTGTGTATTGGTCTGTGGCAATTGGTCTGTGGGTTGTAGGCCATGGTTCTGCGGTGGCTTGTCTGACTGTATCCCAATATCGCCTGAGTAAGGTCCGCAGAAAAGGCCGTGCCTCTGTCAGTAATGGGGACCTCCGCGCGCGGCGACGCAGGACGATGTGCGAAACGGAGCACTTGGCTACCTCAGCAGCACTGCCTTTAGGCAGCGCCCTTGTCTCGATGTAGCGGTGAGGTAGTCGGTAGCTACGAAGATCCATTGGTTTCCGGAATTCGACGTTGGCAGCGGCCCCAGTAAGTCCATCCCGATTTGCTGGAACAATGAGCGAGGTGGCTCGATAGGCTGCAGAAGTCCGGCTGGCCTAGTCGGAGGTGTCCTGCGTCGCTCACCGTCTCGGCAGGTCTTTACGCAGCGAGCGAAGTCGGCGGCAAAGCGCGGTCAGTAGTACTGTTCCTGTATGCTTGCGAACGTACGGGAAACTCCGAGTTGTCAAGCCGTCGGGTCGTCGTGTAGAGCGTCGAGGATTTCTGGTCGCAATGTTGAGGGCACCATTAAAATATAGTTGGCGTCATGAGGCGAGTTCTTCTTTGGGACATCGCCGTTTCGCAAAAAAAAACTACGCCAGTCCTCGCATGAATGCCTTCGAAACAATGGCAGTCCTCCCCTCGCGGCATTCCACAAGGACCCTGACTTCCGGGTGGGCTCGCTGTCGTTCGGTGAAGTCGTCGGCCCTTCTGGTTCCCAAGAAGCAGTCGTCATCCTTGTCGCCCTGCGGCGGTGGGTCGACGGGGGCACGAGACAGGTAGTCGGCGTCAGTGCTTTCTTCCGGACTCGTAAACGACGGTAATGTCGAATTCTTGAAGCCTCAGACTCCACCGTGTGAGGCCACCGGAAGCGTCCGTCAAGTTAGCTAGCCAAGACAAGGCGTGGCGGTCGCTCAGAGCTTTGAAGAGCCTGCCTAGAGGTAGGGGCGAAACTTTGACGTAGCCCAGATGATGGCCAGGCACTCCTTTTCCGTTATGGAATAGTGGTCTTCTGCTTGGGTAGCGACCGGCTAGCATAACTGATAACCCTCTCCAGTCCGTCAGTCTTCTGCGCAAGGACGGCGCCGAGACCTACGCTGCTTGCCTCGGTGTGGATTTCTGTATCAGCGTATTTGTCGAAATGCGAAAGTATCGGAGGCATCTGCAGGCGTCGTTTCAGTTCTTGAAAATTGAAATGCTTTAACTTGAGCCGTTTCCCAACTAGATATGACGCTAGTATTCGTGAGTAGCACTATTGGCTCGGCGATCAGTGAAAAGTCCTTCACGAAGCGTCTGTAATAGGCGCACAGGCCGAGAAATCGGCGTACGGCCTCCTTGTCGGTGGGTGTCGGGAAGAAATCGTTGGCAGCTGTTTTCCACGGGTCTGGGAGCACTGCGAACTTTGCTGATCACATGAACCAAGAACAATAGATCATCGTATGCAAAGCGGCACTTTTCAGGCTTCAAGGTGAGGCCCGAGGTCTTCAATGCTTGAAGTACGGCGTCAAGACGCCGGAGATCTTCGTCGACGCTTGAGGCAACCACATTGACGTCGTCAAAGTACACGAGGCAAGTCTGCCACTTCAGTCCTGCCAGTACTGTATCCAAAACGCGTTGGAAAGACGCAGGTGCCGTGCAAACGCCAAAGAGCATGACATTCAGCTCGAAGATGCCGTCTGGTGTGATAAAGACAGTCTTCGCACGGTCCCTCTTGTCTACTTCGATTTGCCAATAGCCAGTCTTGAGGTCCATCGAAGAAAAGTACCTGGCGTTGTCCTTTTTCGTGATCCTGTTCAGGCGGCGATAATCGACGCAGAAGTGTAGGGTTCCGTCCTTCTTCACTAACACCACGGGTGACGCCCACGGACTCATGGATGGCTGCATCAGGCAATGGAGTGGCATTTCGTCTATTTCCTTCCTTACGGCTTCATGTTCTGGCGTGAAAACTCCGTACGGGCTCTGGCGGAGCGGTCTGGCAGTTTCGTCTGTTATGATGCGATGTGTTGCCACTGGGGTCTGCCGAATTCTTCATGGAGAGGAAAAGCAGTCCTTATATTGCAAGAGCAGGATTTTGCGTTGTTATTGCTTATGCTTAGGAAGTCTTGGATGGACTTCGAAACCTGGTTGGTTAGCTTGGTTCGTCGGAGTATGTTCGGTAGAATAGGTGCGGGCTAAAGCACTGGTGGCTTCCACAATTTCTTCGATCTAGGCAACCCTCGTGCTTGTATTCGTTGCCAAAATTCGGGAGCAATTTTATTCGTTGCATAAATTCGTGCACAGGTGCTGGTCGCCTTGAACGACACCTTCCAGGTCTGGTCATTTCTGAGTGCCGACAGAAGGGATGACGCTGGCGCGAAGGGGAATGGTGACTTGGTTTCCAGCACGAGAAAGCGTGCTTTCCTGGGAGGGTGCCTGGCGGTAGTGCTTTGTCTGTGGATAGTGTTATCGACTCGAATCACAGGTCGATGAGTGCACAGTGTAGGCCTAAGAAGTCCATACCATGGCTGACATATCGTGAGCAGCGCCGCAGGACTACGAAGCTTGCGAGATACATCCGGTTGTTAATGCTGTCTCTCGCTGTGTAGATTCCCGCCGGCATTACTAGCTGACATCCAGCGGACAGGATTTCAGGGCCTTCCCAGGTGATCTTGGCTTACTTCAACTTCGTGGCAAACGGTCCACTTATGACAGAGCAATCTGCTCCGGTGTCGACGAGAGCTGTGACGCTGTGGGCGTCGATTTGAACGTCGAGGTCGCTAGTTCGTCTTCATGCGTTGCGGTTATGTCGTGGGGTCTCATCACGGCTGCGTCGGTTGGTCCGGCTGAGTGTATGTTTGACTTTGGGGAGAGACGTGCCGACCGGGCAACGGTGATCGGAAAGGTCCTCGGGGGTCCAATGCGCTCCTGCGAGATAGTCGGTGACGTCACGGGGCCGTTCACCTAGTCCTGGACATGGCGCATTGATGGTGAAACCACACAGTCCCATCTGTCGGTACTAGCAGCGACGGTACGTGTGGCCCGCTTCTCTGCAGTGGTAGTATAGTGGGCGGTGGTCTGGCGAACGCCAAACGTCCGTCTTCCTCGGTGGGTAGCGCTGGCCGACAGGTAGGCGAGGTGGCGTCGGAGGCTGTCGACGGAATGGCGGCGTGGGTTCCTGATGCGGACGCAGCGTGGGGCACTGGCGTAGCTCATCGCTTCTGGCTGAGGCTGCGGTGCTTCGCGAATTCCAAGCGATGGCTTTACTTCCTCGCGGACAATGTCTGCGATAGGATCCAGTTGAGGCTGCGGCTAAGGTAAAGGCACGTTCACACCGAACGCAGAGCATGCAAGCTCGTGAGCTTCGCATACAACACGGCCAACACATGCCTTCTCAGAGGGGGCAAGGCCACAGCCGCTCCATTCTTTATATGCTTGTTACCGCCCCCTTACGCGTGTTGCAACCGCGCTATGCAATCTGCTCTAGAATGTCTGGGAACGTTCCAGGTTATTTTAGGATCATATGTTAAGGCCCAACCACATGCACGCGATTTTCGAGCGACGGCGACGAGCAACAGCGACGAGCGACATGATTTGCTGTCGCGGAGCGCCATCCATCGCCGTCGCTTGTCGCGTCGCGAGTTTCTGGAACACCAGAAAAAATCGCTTGTCGCCCGGAATTGAGCATCACGATATCCGGCGACATGGCAGCATCTTTGACCCTCGCTTCGGTTGCAATTTGCTCTTGATGCTTCTAATCGGCGCGTACTTCAATGATGGCAAGTTATAGACTCCCTTCTTTAGAGCCCCATCTCACGTAGGGAGCGAGGCAGCGGTCGTAATTTGTCGTTATTTTTGATCGACGGTTCGTTTTGATGTTTCGGTAGTAGCTTGCTGCATTGTTGGTATCTTGCTGCAATGTCAACGTCGTCGTTTGAGGTAGCCCTTCTTGCGATGCAGCGATGTGAGGCGCTGCTGCTTTTCTTAAACGTTGCACGACAGCAAGAGGAAACGTTGCAGAGATGCGCCTTGTGGGCTAACCCTAACATAACGCAGTTTGCAAAGCGCGACGTATTAGGCTAGGTAGCGTACGCTACCGGGCGCCCCCTCGAGATCACAGCAGATACTACTGTTGCGAAAATAGAGAGTCACGAAAGGCGTTCATGCCTTCGATATCTCACACAAGATAATAAATTTGGCGTGTTGTCATTCATCTACTTTGTAATTCTTTACTCGCAATTTACCAGCGTGGACGCAATAGTTTTTAATCTAGCAACCGTGACACTTTGCCGCGAACATGTGGGTGCTCCCGTCGCGACGCGATAGCGCGACGGAGGTCGTTTGTTCGCTGTCGCTCGTCGCCGTCGCTCGAAAATCGCGTGCATACGGTTGGGACTTTAGGCTTGGGCGCGGAAAGGCGAAATCTCAGTCTCTTCTGTAACTAACACGGCCATGAGCGATAAGGCTGGAATGTTCCATGCCGCATGTATAAATGCTGATGCGCCTTACCGCAGATCAGATTATCCACGGCCGACGCTATGTTCGCCGCCATCAGTGCAAGGATGTATCGCTTGTAACTTCTCGTTTCCGAGCCACGAGTTAGGCAAAATTAACAGTTTCATCTTCAGATGCCGACTGCTGCCTTTATCGACGTCACGACCTCGTGACAATATAATCCTTTCTTGTAGAAGACGTCCGCGCCGCAAAGGTGTATGGGCACCGTGCATACGTTAGGAGCCGCCACAGTCGCGCGCTGCCTCCAGCGTCAAAGCGGCCACTGCAGCAGATTTTGCGGGATAATTGAGCAGACGACGCAGGCGGCGGCAAGCCACTGCCACTGCGCCGTGCTTTGGTGCTTCAATTGAGACGTTTTCGTTCCCGTTTGCTTCCAAAAGACGTCAAATTTTTAGCAGCTGTGAGAGAACGTAGCGTTAGCGCGTGTGCTTCTTTTCGACAGATCTCGTGTATCCTCAGGCGAACGCGGCAACATAAAATGCATGAGCAGGGGCAGATAACGGAGGTAACGAGCCCGTTGAGCGAAACTGCGCACGTGTTAAGCGCACCATCTCGCTCACTTAAACAATCACAGCTTATCACCCTCAGGCTAACGCGGCAGCGAACTAAGCGGCAGCTTGAAACTGGCGATACCAACAATTGCACGGTCACGGCCGCTGAATGAAAAAATGCTTTCCATCTGTGTGAATAAATTCTATAACAGTTCACTTCGCCAAGCACCTTACATTCTACCTCCGATGCGCATTTCACTGCGCACAGGCCATTCATCTAACGTTGCTCGTCCAAGTGCACGTACTGTCGCTTGCTCGTCATCATTTTTCCATCGCACAGCCAAAGACTGGAACGGCCTTCCCCACCACATCGCTTCCATCGCCACCTCACCTGCCTTCATGGAAGAAATAACAAGATTTATTCGTGGACAAGTTCTATAATTTTTGTTTGTTAAACCACCCCTTATGTAACACCCCTCCGGGGTCTTTAAGGTAAATAAATGAAAATGAAAATGAAAACCTGTAGCGCTCAGGAAATATCGATGGATTGTGTGCTCGGTGCGCCTCTTCGCTTGACTTGGCATTTCCTCAAGTGCCTGCTGCATATTCTGCTGTACGGCCCGGATGTCCAATTATACCCATCGTTGCTGTAGTGCAATATAGCATCCATAAATTCTCACTCGTAAAGAAAGAAAAAACTCCATCTATTCACAAAATTCACTTTTCTCGTCGAACGACTGCGATCCACCGTTCACTCCAGTTGCGTTCATATTCTCTAAATGGAAACCGGTAAGAACACGTGCCCGTAGAATTCCTGTAGGTGTTATTGCACCCACAAAGCAGCACTTATTCCTGGAGTCCGGCATTCCTACGAACAGCGCAACTGACACAAAACGAACTTCCCGCGAAAATACCTCTCGCCGTCACAGCGGGAGCGTGCAGCGAGCAGGGGTACAATCGCGTAGCGATGTTTTAAGGCCCAACCGCATGCACGCGATTTTCGAGCGACGGCAACGAGCGACAGCGACGAGCGACATAATTTGCTGTCGCGGAGGGCCATCCATCGCCGTCGCTTGTCGCGTCGCGGGTTTCTGGAAAACTAGAAAAAATCGCTTGTCGCCCGGAAGTGAGCGTGACGATTTCCGGCAACATGGCAGCATCACCGATCCTCGCTTCGGTTGCAATTTGCTCTTGATGCTTCCAATCGGCGCCTACTTCAAGGAATGCAAGTTACAGCCTACCTTCTTTACGACCCCATATCAGCGGAGAGCGAGGCAGCGGCCGTATTTTGTCGTTAATTTTGATCGACGGCTCGTTTTCATGTTTCAATGGTAGCTTGCTGCAATGTCAACATCGTAGTCGTGTGAGGTGGCGTTCTCCTTTCGAGGCAGCGATGCGAGTCGCTGCTGCTTTTTTCTTAAAGGGGTGGTGCCACCAAATTTGTGGCTTGCGCGTTCTTTGCTGTAAGCGTTTCCTATAGATCCAGGAAGCATGATGCACGCACGAAGATTCATGTATTCTCGCTAAATAATTTAATATCGCCTTTTGATGTGTCGAACTTTCGGTTTCGGTTTCTGGGCGCCGAGGTTGGGCAGTGACGTAGAAGTGTAGGAGGCTTGGTCACGTGACCACACAAGGCTGTGACGCACTTAGCCAGGAAGCGATCGAAACTCGGCGAGTGATGTAGCAACCGATGCTTTGCCGGTACTAAAGTGAACTAGAATATATTCTAGTTCACTACATGCGGTACGTACGTTGCGGAAGTGGCGGAGGTCCGGAGGTCACTCACGTTACTACAGCAGATTTGGTGTGACGTCACTACAACTTTCGTTGCCCATCCTACAGATCTACATCAGTGTTGGCGCGCTAGCGATTGGTTTCGATCGGGAGAATGGGCATTTAGGTACACTTTGGAAGTGAATTAAAATATATTCTAAACATTTGCTATGTCCGACCCTTTGTGTGGAGTGTCCTTGCATACAGAGTAAACCCACAACAGGCTTGTTATAGCCTCGAAATTTGATGGCACCACCCCTTTAAATGTTGCACGACTGCAAGAGGAAACTTTGTAGAGATGCACCTCATGGACTAACCCTAACATAACGCAGTTTGCAAAGTGCGACGTAGTAGCGCAGGCAGCGTACGCTTCCGGGCGCCCCATGGAGATCACAGCAGATACTACTGTCGCGCTTAAACATAAGATTGCGAAAAAAAGTCGGGAAACGCCTTTCCGCCTTCCTATAATAAATTTGGCATGTTGTCATTCATCTACTATGTTTTTTATTCGCAATTTACCTGCGTGGACGCAATAGGTTTTAATCTACCAACCGTGACACTTTGTCGCGAACATGTGGGTGCTCCCGTCGCGACGCGACAGCGCGACGGAGCCCGTTTGTCGCTTGTCGCCGTCGCTCGAAAATCGCGTGCATGCGGTTGGGCCTTTATGCTATATTATTCTTATCGTCCACCACCTGCGGCTGACCGATCGCGTTGATAACGCGGACGGACCGTCGCTCTGGTCACTGGCCGAGCGCTAAAAGCACTAAGGTATAATCATCGTAAAAGGCTTCGTTCCTCAATTTCACCCCATTGCGAGCGCGTGAGAGCATCCCGCGAAATCTGCCCTTCTTGCCGCTAGAGACACCTTCGCTTGGGCAGCGGAGTTACTTCTGCACGGAGCCTATTGACAATACCGCCTCTACAGCTTAATGCCGAGCGTCCGGTTGCAATAATAGCTACTCCTTCGCGGTAGCAGTGACCATCTCGTGAGAGCGGAACGCATTATTCAGCGTGCCGTAGCCTCACAAAATGGCAGTGCCTGGCACAGAAGGCAATGCACAGCTTTTAAAGCAAGGTTTTTTTTACGTAACTACGCTGCACAGTCAGGTAGAGGGCCGCCAGGGGTGAGCAATATCGCACCAAATTGTCTTTCCGACTGAAAAAGGAATTCTAGAAAAATACGAGATGATTTGTCGCGCAGGTGCTGTTTTGTTCGGCGCTACATCAGAGTACACAAAATATTTTGGGGAGGGGACAGGGCTAAAGCCCCGTAAGCTCCCCCTATCAGCAAGACCCCAATAAATGCTTACTTGCACATTTTCTAATATGCATAACATAATATTGAGATTTCAAGGAGATAACGGCACTCCTCACACATTACAGAAAATGTGGGCAAAATTTCATGCAGATCTGAGTGAAAGAAGAACCAAAAGCAAGAGGGGCAGGTTGAAAAAGTTGCCAAATAGTGTGTTTTGAGAAAAACCAAGTTTGAAGTTAAAATTGGAGGTTTATTTATGAAAGAGGTAACGAAACACGATCAAAGTTGCACACAAAAAAGGTAAAGTGTTGTTCTAGTAGCCACTGCCACTAAAATGAGCCAGCATCAGAAGTTTCTTCTCCACAGCTCTTTCGAGCAGAGTAGCTATGGCGCGAGCTCCCGCTGCCGTAAGTTCTGCTTGCGATCGGTCCGTCACTCGCCGCCCCTACGCTGGCCTCCTCGCTCGAAGCAACTCGCCGCAACGTATACGTCATCGAAAGAATACTTTCGCGGCACTCGCTGTTCCCGCATTGCAGTCCCAGAAACGAACTTTTTGCGTTTGTAAGCTGGTTCCTGGACGCGTATTCCCGAACGGTGACACGTTGGACACACTGTACCGATGGCGAGGATGTTCGATGCTGTTATGTCAGCGATCAAGGAAGACTCTTTATACCGTGATATTTCTTCGTCGTTGAAGAGTCCTATCTTCTCTTTGAGAGGCACTGACATACACGAACGCCGCGGCAAACTCGTCGGAAGCATCCCCGTCGCCGTCGCTAGGCCTCGCGGCAGCAGACGCACTTGCCGTTCGGCGAGTGTTTGGCTTTGATTTGCGCCGGCGTCCTCGAAATTTCTTCACCGAGCGATGCTTCACTGGCCGGTGGCTGCGCTTGCTGCAGTTCTCTTCGTCCATGATAAAAATAAATACGTCGAGAGAAATGTTCAGCTACGCAGCTCGATGAAGCACGGACCCTGCAAGCAGGATTCACAACACGCAAGGCGTGCAGCGACCAATGGCGGTCCCCGATCCATACCACGTGATTTAAAATCCAGTCGCAGCGCTGGAAAGGCGCGGCGAAAACATGTTTCCTTTATCATTTCTTGCGCTTCGGAAGCGCGGGAAACCGTGGTTATTTGAAGATCTCCTCATGCGGTCCCCAATGGCGAGCGGCCGCGCGTTATCGGCCGCGAGGCGCTAGAAGACGTTACACTTTCGGTCAAGATTAACAGCCACCTTGTGCTCTTTAGACGCAATTTTAACCTATTTCCAGTTGAGTCTCGACTTTGATTTTTTTTTCGAACAGTAGAGATACTAATCTTAATAAAACAGGTGAAAACAAAAAAAAAAATTCAATAACTTTTGAAAAAACTCGCGTTTTTCGACCCGCATCTCCCCTTAAAGCGTATTTAATTGCAAATATCTAAGAATTAGGGGCAATGATGGCAAAACTATGTTGCATATGAACCAGGAAAGTGCAATGCGCGCCTGGAAGTTCACTCGGACCATTTATTTTTCTGCGATGTATTTGTTACTTTAAAGGTATATTAAGTAGAACTATATTCCCGGCAGAACTATTAAAGGTAGAACTATATTAGAACTACGTGCTTGTTACTTAAAGGTAGAACGTACGTAAATCATGGGGTCATTGATTCTTCCGGTGCTGACGAACATCACAATGAAATCGCAGCTAACATCTGTTCCTGCAGGGTCTTCGATACTTACGTTAAATTCCTCATAAAGAACTTCCAATAAACAAGTTGTCCTTTCCGGTGTGGTACGCACAGTATAGCAGGCTCATCGCAGACTAAAGAGCACCGTAGAAGAAACACGGCCAAATTGAAGAAACACATCAATGTGCTGTTACTCAAATGATAGTTCTGTTTCAATGAAATAGATTGCACACGTAATAATTATGATCCCATGTCCAAGAGCTACGGATGGTCGATTAAAATTTTCAGTCGATTAATCGGTAATCGATTTAATCTTTGATCGATTAGTTGCTTTCGGTGGAATGTTTTATTCGATTAATCGATTAATCGACATTTTTTATGGGTGCTTTAAAACTGATCTCTCTTCGTTTGTGAGGCGTCGTTCATGTTTGATATGGACCCAAATCTTTTTATCAGACGCGCTGACGATCGAAAATTCCCATTTTCGAAAGTGTCGACGACGGGCCCCTTGTGTCCAGTGTGCGAAAATGGGAATTTTCGCACACTGGACACAAGGGGCCCGTCATCATTGGTTGATGTCGCGGATTCAAGCATCTGTGGCCATCATCCCTGGACTATTCGCCAGCAGGTCGGATTTTCTCGAAGCCTGCCCACTCGCGCTCATCGAAACCGGAGGCGCGTTCGGGGACCACACTGGTTGGAAAGTCGCAGCTGAAACAGGCAGTGTGGCGGAGGGTGAGCAAATCCCGAGAACGGTAAAAGAGAGACGAGGAGGGAGGTGAAATAAATAAGACGCTCGCTCTCGTAAGCACGGCATTTTTTCTCGGTTTGTCGGTTAGATATTGTGGAAGCCCTACATAATACTATAATTTCGGACTGATGCGAGCTTTTCCTTGAGGTCGCCCATGCATAGATTACACAGAAACATACTGGCCTCAAACAGACCATCGGTACAGGCAACTGTGGGAAATAGAGTGACATAAGTTTCTGCCTCCCGGCTAGAATAAACGACAGGTGCTCCAGTATATTCCGCAGGTTTCATCCGATCGTTGCCTTTACACGGCGCCACTCGCACCTTTTCAATCATGCGTACAGCCTGAACAGTGAGCGCTATCTAGTGTATCAGACATTAGAACACAAATTTCGCGACTGTTTTTCTTTCTTGTCACAGCAGAAGATGGGGGCCTCTAGCTGAAAACTATTACTCCTTAAGTATGCGGCCATACAGTATTACTAAATGCTGCAAGGCAGGCCCGTAGCCAGGAATTTTTTTTTCGGGGGCGGGGGGCACTTGCTGAAATCCTTGACTATTTTAGAAAAACGCCTATTTTTATTTATTTTCGGTAAAACACCATGTATCATAAAAATTTCGGGGGAGGGGGCGCCCCCCCCCCCCCTGGCTACGGGCCTGCTACAAGGTCACTTCTTGAATAGTAATGCACTGGATGCCAGACGTTCGGTAAACCGACGCGTAAAGTTGCGGATTACATAAATTGTCTATAAGACCCTTTTCACAATTCGCGAGTGCGCATTCCTTCGCTACATTTTCTCTCAACTAATGGCAGCAACTTTCGTGCTTGAAGTGCTGGCTTCGACAAGTGCTTCCCACATTTTTACACCTTGCAGTCTTCGTTTTCTCATCTTCAGCGAACAACGACCACACTGTGCTCCTCTTCTGATTGCCCGGCATTATGACATCGCAAAGGTAGCAGTGTAACCACCAATGTATAATAATTGCACAATATAACACGCAAGCAACACAAGCCCCGCGTATGCTCAGCTGAGCATACGCAGGGCGATGCTCAACCAGCTTAAGGGAGAGGAGGTGAAGGCAGTAGCGTAGACTGTGAGCCGGAGAGAAGCGGGCAAGTTCATTTCTGCCTCGATGGGGTGGAGCCGCCACCTGGCGGGGCTTAAGCATTGGGGAGTGCTTGGAGTTGGACGCCGTACGCGACTGACATCAGGGCGAGTTCATATCTTTCTCTATAGGGTATGGCCGCCGCCAGCTCCGGGCTCATTCCGCTAGCGCAGAAATATGCGCTGCAGTGAATGCAGTGAAAGAGAGGCTATGTGCACGGCATCTGCGTCTCAGGATAGCACGCCTCGCAGTCATGCGCTCCGGCCACGGAGGAAGGAAAAATAAGGAGAGGCCCTGACGTCACATTCGTGAAGCCTCCACATCGCAAACACCCGCACCGCCTCCTAGCGAAGGAGCCTCGATACATTTCGCGATTTCCGTCGTGTCGTTTGCAAGCGCATGCACCATGGAGGAAAAAAAAAACCAGGAGGGAGCGTCACGTGACATTTTTGAAGCCCAGCCAAAAGAAATGAAACAGGGGCATGCTGGGAAATGAGCACCCTCACGTGATAGGCAAGCGGTGAGAGGGGGGGAGCGGCGTCCGAGGAGGTTGGCTTGTGGACGCTAGACGCGCGCGCTCGTCAATTTTTGTTTTTTGTTCATGAGGCCACCAAAAAAGGAAACGAAACAGGAGCATCATGGGAAGTGAGCCTCGAGCCAGCGGCTTCGGAGGAGGTTGGCGCGGCTTCAAAGCTTCAGAGGAGGAATGGCGCGGCTTCAGAGGCGGTTGGCTTGTGAACGCTAGGCGCGCTCCCTCCTATATTTTTTTCTTTCCTCCATGGCATGCACGATTCGAGCCTTTTTTAAAGACGATAGTCTTTCTTGGGGAACTTAAACGCAGAAATTTTGGTCTGTCTTTCTGTTTGTCGGCACGTCCCTCGATTCAGCCACTCGGCCAAAGTTGAACCCCTTGCACAAGGGCCAGCCATCGTGAACGGCTCACTAGGTTCATACTTGTCTACATGGTTGATAAAAAAGCAAACATTACGCATATCTGAGGCGCAACATCACTAGGTAAGTATTAGGTGGTGTGTTCCTTTAATAGAAAATACATAGATACGTAATTCTAGAGACCCTAGTTTCTTAAGCTGCGCTGAAAATGCGACTGCGCCGAAACGTGGCTTCCTCCGTGCCTGCCCTCTGCGCGAGCTCATTGTTGTGTTTCGGTTTCAGTTCTTCTTCTTCTTCTGTGGTTATTAAGGAAAGGAAAAAGGCACCTAATTTCTCTCTGCCTATAGGCGACACGGCGCAGTGCCTTGTAGGGTGGGGGTAAGGAGGGAATAAAAGAATAGTGGGAAAATAGAGAGAAAAGTGATAGGAGCACATCCATCCAACGAAGAGAAAAGAGGACAGGAAAGATGGGGAAAGAGTCACGGGAGTTCAGGGACGGGTCCGCGAAACAGCTAGAGGCACGGTGCACAACATCGGGGAAGCGGCGAAGGCCCCGTCGATGAGCGGCGCACGGCATAGCGGGCGAGGAGTCCGTCACGGGGCGCCGATCAGCGAGAGGTACGATGAGTAATCCAGGACATCGCGGCAGGCACGTCCGTCTTGCTTGAAATCCAGCGAGCGAGCTCAGTTCCGCTCTGGCATTCCTGCTTTACCCAGGCGACGTGAATATAAAAGAGTGTGTGGAGAGTACTCGTTGAGTGCGGACGTTTCTTCTGCTTCGGCGCTTCGCGCCAAACCGCGTGTTCGGGCTGGCTGGCGTCCCCGCCGGTCTTGCCTGCTGCTGCGCCTGGACTACCAGCCCGCAACACAGCATTCACGTTTCCCGACGTATTGCCAGATGGCGTTCATATCTCACGCAGCGCCTCTTCTATCGTCTTTACACGACATTTGCAGCGAAGCACGCAGATACGCGGCCAATTTTTTTCTTTTCGCCGTGCAAGCGGCGCCGCGGCGCAGTCAATTCACGCATGCTGCTCCTTGTGTGTGTTCTTTGGGAAAGCTACGCAATGCCCAGCTGTTGCGTATAGTTGCGTATACCCTGTGCAAATCGCGTGCACTGCGGAAAGTCCCGGGTGTTACTTTTCATGTGTAGTTACACGTCCGCTTCATTGCTGATCGCTAATGCATGGTATTTGCATGCGAAGCTCTCTTATGTGCGCTCTGTTGCTTCTTACTCATTGTGTCAACTTAGAACACACGTGGACTTTTGTTTTTGGCGTCTGACGCGCCGTACATAACATGCGCCGAAGGCATCGTACGTTTTTAGAGGCTGTGTCGTTCAACGAAAGGGTAATAAACTTATGTTGTTATCGGACTACGTGATGTATGTATTGTGCGGTGTGCGCTCGCTGCGTGCTTGTTGTTGTGTGCGTACTGAAATTACAAATTTTACGTGCACGATCGCGTATACAATACAGCGGTGTCCTTTTCGACGTGAATTTACGTCAACTATAGGTTGGCGTTGCGCCGAATAGCTACTACGCCCTCACTCCATATACACGAACAAAGAACCGCTAATCCGGCAACAGATCGGGAAATTGGGCTACGAGAAAGGGAAGGCCTAACGCCCAGCAGAACGCGTAAGTCACTGCTAGGTGAGTTCGAATACGATGATGCAGGGGCTGAACGTTTTTGATAACGGCACGTACCGGTATTCTGTACTGTTGCACAAAAAAGCTCCACGAAGAATTTCAGCACGCAGCGCTCGGGCCTGCCACGCACGAACAGCCTGGTAAACGTCTGCTTGCAACATTTTACTGCGTGCGAACCGCACAATACGCGCTAAGTTTACGCCGGGACTACAAATCTGCGCAGAAGCTAATCACCGCGGAGAGCACGCCGCGGGGCGTCTGCTGTTTTGTTTGCCCCATACCGGTTTGTTTGCCCCATAAATCTGACGTCACTTGCGCCACACTTTTCGCAATGCATTGAAATACGATAGGGCCTCTCCTTAGTATTCCTTCCTCCATGGCTCCGGCCAGGGGCGTAGCCAGAAGTTTTTTTCGGGGGGGGGGGGGTTCAACCATACTTTATGTATGTTCGCGCGTGCCTTTGTATATGTGCGTGTATATATACACAAGCAAAACTGAAAAATTTCAAAGGGGGGGTTTGAACCCCCCCAACCCCCCTTGGCTACGCCCCTGGCTCCGGCCAAGGGGCGAGGTTGGGGGCGGGAGTGAGGGGGGACGTAATCGATTAATCGAATAGCTTTAATCGATCAATTCGATTAATCGAAAGGAGGAAATAGATTACGATTAATTGATTAATTGTAGACCTCTAATCGATGAATCGTTCATCGATTTTACCAGCCCTACTAAGAACCTGACATATGTAGTCACAGAAAAGTATAGAATATGTCGTATCAAGAAAAGCCATAGCTAGGCTAAGCGCTGATGGCGGTAGCAACTGTTCTACCAGTTACAAAATACTCCTAGTTTAGTCCCCTTTATATTTTGGAAGAAACATTCGCCTACTGGGCAAATCAATGAGCTCGGCGCAAACGGTATACGCACACATCTCAATCAATAACCGCGAACATTTTGTTTACCGAAGCTGGCATGACGAACAGGGCAAAGAAGTAAGCGAAAGCATTGGATTGCTGCTATTTTTTTAGTTAATCTGAGCTGAAGTACCACATGCGTGGAGGTCAGGGGATTCCAGGGAAGTGAGTCATGCGAAGCAACAGGCTCACAGCCTTTGGAAGCACTGCCGAATATTTGAACTATAGGGCCCTCGTGACCCCTTTTCCAGAATTTTTACAAGGCACTGACAGTCTCCCAACTTCTCACCAGTGCGCGAAACGTGCGCGTGCTTTGTCTCGATTCCACAGTGTATAGCACGCTCTCCACAATGGTATGTTATGGAACTTGGATTTCATAGGGTCCTTAACAAAGACATCGTCGATAGGTTTTCACTTGCAGCGTTCTTAAATGGCTATCGAAATAATAAACCTTATGGGAAAGCATGGCTTTAATGCTTTGAGGCGAAACACATTACTGCAACAGACACAAGTGAAATGCATCGGCGAACACACGGCTTTTAGGTGAGGAGCACTTTAGGGGCCCGGCTTGTTGTCCATCTATGCATCTCCTGCGGTGTTATCACGCTCACAGTAAGGCGCTCAATACAGGCGATAACAAGGCTAGAAATGCTCAAAGCCGGGTTAAAATGAACGAGCAAGGTCTAAAATAACCAAGAAGCAATCGCCATAATTAACTAAAAATTGCTAAACACTTTTCGGGAACACACGGGAACATAGGGCTGTGCAAGAGAGCCCGCCACCACCGCACCGAGTAAGCAAACCGCCTCCCCCTACGCTTCGCCTGCGCTGCGTCGCTACATCCGATGGGGCAAACCACCTTATGGAACTCGCTGCATATGACGCATATCTCAACTGCCGTAAGAAGTGGGAAGTCGATAAAGCGCAGCAAAAAGTAGCGCACATGTCGCACACCGAGTTTCCGAATTTCCCTTACAAGGTACTACTCGTGCCGGGGAAGCCCTACATGCTTTCCTCAAACATTGGCGTCATCGACGCTTTGGTAAACAGAGCAGTGGGAACTTTACGAACGCGAATCGCTGGGTGCCCGTGCTGCGCACTCCTTCATATTTCACAGTAGGGCAGCTCCCGTACGTTGTCCAGCTTCCGTTCGCAAGCGTGTTCTGATCACCGGCGCTCATCTTGAGAAGCACGCACGCGGCGCCGCACCAGCCCGCCTCCCCCCGCCCCCCAAATCGCAGAGTGGAGCTCCTAGGGTTGCGAGAATTCGTTAACCGCACCGGGGTTCAAACCGGGGGTTTGACGCACGGTCGGATGCGTCTCACGCTGTTGGGAAGATTACGGGAGGCGCGCAGGCGTGTTCCGTTTCCTGAGAGAGGATAATAATAATAATAATAATATCTGGGGTTTAACGTCCCAAAACCACGATATGATGTATGACGAGAGGATGTATGACGACTTACGTCAGTTGATCCAGGTGTGAACGTCCTCCCCGTATATTTGTAGGGTGAATGTTTTATCGTCACAACGAATCACTTCGTATGGTCCGGAGTAAGGCGGTTGGAAAGACGCACGTACGGTGTCGTCGCGGAGAAAGGCATGCGAGCATGTTGCTATGTCCTTAAACACGAACGTAGTCGGGTTGCGTGACGTGCCGCTGGCGATGGGCGCCCATTGTGCGACGGAGCCGGGTCACAAAGTCTGTGGGGTCCGAGCCGGTGATGTCGGGAGTTCAAGCCGAGAGAAGTTCCCCAGGTGGCGAATTGGCTTGTCCGCATATGCAGGTTCTAATGGCGTGGCCTGAATGTCTAGTTTGAAAGTGGCCCGCAGACTAAGAGCGACGGCCGGCAGAGCCTCGGCCCAGGTTGATTTAGGGTGGCACAAGATTGCTGCCTCTAACTGAGGGTGAAAACGCTCAATGATGCCCTTGGCGCAAGGGTGGTGCCTGGTGGCTGTATACGCTCGAAACGGGTGGAAGCCGAGGACCTCAAGAGTTCAAATTCGAATTGCCGTCCTTGATTGGTCGAGGCGTGACGAGGAGTGCCGAAACAAGAAATCCAGACTGAGAAGAACGCCGAGGCGACGAAGAAGGCGCTCCGCATTAATCTGTGGAGACGGTATTGTCAATACACCTTCGCGGCGGGGACGTCTTCAACAAGAAATGATTATATTGTCACGAGGTCGTGGCGTCGACGAAGGCAGCAGTCGGCGTGTCATGATGAAACAGCGTAGTTGGCCGAACGTGTGGCCGGGAAACGAGAAGTTAATTTTGAAGCAGTACGCAATTGCACTGATAGCGGCGAAGAGAGCGTCGGCCTTCGATAATCTGATCTGCGGTAAGGCGCGTCGACATTTACACATGCGGCAAAGGACATTCCAGCGTTATCGCTCGTGGTCGCGTAAGTTCCAGAATAGACTCAGCTGTTCGCGTTTCCCCGCGCAAGCCCAGCATATGATCCCAAGATAATCTGGAACGTTCAGCCATTCTGGCGTGGTTTGCGCAAGGCGGTAGTAACACATGTAAGGCGGCGATGACGTAAACATAGAAAGAAAGAAGCGTGTGTGGCATTGTCCCCCTCAGAAAAGCATCGTCCCGATGCTTAAACAAAAGATGAAAGTGCCCAGTCGAAAATCACAACAGGATACTGCGACAGAAATTCTGTTGTCCTTTCGTATTTTGGGACGCTGTTGTCTGTTGTCTGCCTTATTGTCTTTCGCGCTATAGTCTGTTGTCTGTCCTATTGTCTTTCGCGCTGAAGTCTTTTGTCTGTCCTATTGTCTTTCGCGCTGTAGTCTGTGCTATTGTTTTGCGTGCTGTTGTCTGCTGTCTTTCGCACTGTACTCTATTGTCTGTCTTATTGTCTTTCGCGCTGTAGTCTGTCCTGCATTGTGTCGCAAGGGTTGTGCCAGGGTTTTTAAAAAATACACCATCTGTACACTTATCCATAGGTCTCTACAAAACGAGAAAAGTGAAGGTGACAAGTAGTCATTTTTAACAAAAATACTGAAATTCTTGAACGAAAAAAGAAAGAAAAATATGAGATTTGGGGTCCAACCAGACCTTATCGCCGCAAGTCGGCACACTTCTGAGCCAGATACTTCTGGAGGCACTTGTGTCTCTTCTGTAGGTCCTCCGGGGGACAATCCTTCACTTTTAGGAAGTGGAGGAAGGAGGCTGTAAATATAAGACAAAACATATAAAACAAATTTTAGCAGCCAACTGAACAAAACTGCTAATACATACGATTGATAATCTATTTACCTCTCAAGTATTTTGGTTTATAACCACAAAAAATTAGCTTAATACTGTCATTGTTGAAATTTTTATTCCACTGACCATGTTTTCAAAATTTGTACCGCTAAAGAACACTTAATAGTATGAGAGGGCAGCTCATTTTCTTTTTAATGCTGCCTGTCCTTGCTGATCACTATGTTCAAAGCGAACATTTTTCAGAACCTAACAAGGAATCGCACTGGTTGCTCGCAGTACATAATAGTCAAATTTTGTTACTACGAACACCACATTAACGAATGTTTCAAATTTAGGAATATTTTTAAAATCCCCGTGCAATTGCCTATTTTTCATGTAACAATATTTCAGAACAAATTTCAATATAATGCACATTTCAGAATGATGTACAAAATTTATTTGCTCGCCTACCGTAAAATGCTGAGCAAGCGCCACCACCCCTACGGTGAAAGATAATCCGATCAGATTTGGAGGGGGTGGGGAAGCTTCCTCAAACCCGGACCGAAATTCAAGATTGCGGCGGGAGAGCCGCTAAAAATAAAGAATGCCCATCCACATTTCTAATGAAATGCTTTGTTTTTCATTTTTCATTTACTGTTTTTATTCTCCCTCGTCAGTGTCAAACCACTGAAGCAGCGACAGGTTTGACCAATATGCGACCGGCCACATAACGGAATTTCATAAACATTAGACGCGCATTCAGTGTACTCGTCCTTGTAGTTTTTTTTTTTACACAAGCGATGCTCGTCTTGAAAAAAAAGAGTGGTCGCAGGGAGTAGGGGGGGGGGGGGGCTTGCTCGGTCACTGGCGCTTAATTCAGATCTCTGGAAAACGGGAGGGGAGCGCTTGATCGGGTGGGGGCGCTTGCTCGGCATTTTACGGTACACTCAAGGAACATGAGTATTACGAATTCAGTAAAAAGTAACAGCGCCATAACTCTCACGTGGCAGAGTAACAGCTGTTCTCGCATGCCCGCCTCAAAGACGGTAGCTATCATCATCACCGTACTTGGAGCCGACTGCAAGCGCCACGACACAGATATGGTAATGTGCGGCAGCTTAGCAGGCCAGCCTTGTTGCCTCAGCCTTCGCCGTGTGTCGTTCGTGCCACACACTTGTGAAGGCTGGTGTGTTCATTGTCGGTGTTCTTGTAAGGTTTCTGCAAAGTTTTTGAAGACTCAACGATAGACACGGCAGGTCATGGCGCTAAGAAGAAGCGAAGGCAGCTTTCCCTACAGGAAAAGGTGGATGGAAGTTGAGAGAAATTGATGCAGGCAAAAAGCAAATTGACCTCTGCAAAGAGCGTGGCATTGCCCCGTCGACAGCCTCATGATATTGAATGACAGAGAAAAGATTGTGAAGCTGAATAGTCAGAACTTGCACCTACTAGGAAATGGCTGCGCTTGGCCAATTTTCAAAATGTCGACCAAGCTGTGCTGACCTGCTTTCAAGATGTGAGGCTGCAAAATGTCCCGGTATCTGGCCTAATGCTTCAAGAAAAAGCTTGCAAGTTCGCCAAAGCACTAGAAGTAACTCGCTTCGAAGCTAGTTCGACTTGGCTTGTTTGTTTTCGCCAGAGGAACGGCATAACCTGGCAGGTAGTCTCATGTGAGGAAAAGGCTGTGGACAAAGAGGGCGCAGAATCGTGCTGGAATGAGTTTCCGAGAAATCAGAGAGTCGTACTCTGAAGACCACATTTTCAACCCGGATGGTACTTCATGCTTTTACCAGCTTCTGCCAGACCGGACGATGCACTTCAAAGGGCAGCAATGTAAAGGAGGGAAGAAGTCACATCTCCGCGTGACAGTCTTGCTCTGCTGCAATGCATCAGGCACAAAGAAAATAAAGCCGCTTCTCACTGGAAAGTACGCAAAGCCTCGCTGCTTGAACATCGTATCCCTACCATACAACTACCGTGCGAATAAGCGCGCCTGGATGACAAGGGAATTGTTTTTATGGTGGGTTATCAAACTTGACGACCAAATGAGGAGAGAAAACAGAAAATTTCTTTTGGTCGTTGACAAGTGCTCAGCCCACATCGTGAATGTTCGCTTGACGCACGTTCACCTGCAATTTCTGCCACCGAATCTTTGCTGCAACCACTAGACTAAGGAATCATAAAGGGTGCTAAGGCGGAATTTCGCAAGCGCTTTGTGCAGCGGTTGATTATTAACCTCCGCTTAAAGCAGCCAACAACAATCAACGTTCGTCAAACAGTGGAAATGTTCACAGGATCTTGGTGGAACTTGAAGACGTCCACAATCAATTGTTTGGGAAAAGCAGGCATAATCAAAGCGCCCGTGCGACTTGAAGACAACTTAGAAGTCAACGACAGCAACCCAGGAGACCTGTGGACTGAGGTTGAGGAACTGCTGCCTGCCGTCTCTTCCTTCGACAACTACGAGAGTGCAGCACAAACACGTTCGCGACGTCTCCAGGGACGAAGACCCAGAGGAAGAGGACTGTGTCACCGAACACTGAAGAGAATGAGCTCGTATCGCACTTAGATGTTTTAGTGCACATGAACAAAGTCTGCACTTTTATCGTACGGTGCCATCATGTGCCTGATGAAGTGCTGTGTAAAGCTGGAAGGTGTCGAGGCGTACTTAATCGGTTGTTTGTGCTGCGCACGTCAAAGGAAATCACAGATTTCAAGTAAAGCACTTTTGAAGTGACTGCAATTTTAAGCGTCTTTTTTTCGGTGTTTGCTTGTCTGCACACATATCAACTGCCAATTAAGGTATGTCATGTTCACTCCTAGGTTTGACCACTGGCTTAAAATCGCGAGTTTTCATTACAAGGATATTCCAAAATAAATTAAATGCAGCGGTTGCGCTTCATTCGTTATATCAAGATTTGACTGTAACAGCACACTGTTAATTTGACAAGAGGCATTGTGCTTCACGGTGTCACAACACAACCAAGTATACACTATTTTAATGTAGTCGGCAGGAACGAGATGTGGACAGTTATAGATTGACTACTGAGAAGGGTTTCATGCTGAGCGAAAATTTAGAAAACAGGCATGTACAGGCCGCCCAATCAAAATGATTGGGGGCTGCTTTCTGTTCGACACAATCATATGAATCCTATCAGTAAGCGAAGGAATAAAAAAGAGGACGTTAATTGTAGCTTTAAAATTAAGTGCATCAATGATAAAAATATTAAAGAGGTCGAAATCAGAAATCAAATATGCCTTGACTTTTTAAAGAAATTTCGATTGCAAGCTGGCTCTTCACTAGGTACACTTCCATGTTTACCTGACATTGACGCCAGCTTCACAGGAGAGAGCGGCGGATATGTTCGCGTCATCCCTTTCGACAAATCGCGGTTCGACAGTGTGCCTGTCAGGCTTCTTTGAGCCAACACCTCATTACCCCACAGCCGCACTGCCAGCTGCTTGCAGAACGTTGAGTCTAAGGGAACTTGTAGCACCCGCTGCCACGTGTCTACATCAATTTTTGTCATGCTAGGGGCAAATTGGTGTTGGCTTTCTCGTGATATTTTAAATTGTATGTCTTCAGGTATGCTTTCTAGTTTTTGAATTTGGTTTTTATGTTCCTCCGACAAAAATGAGAAATCTGTATTTTTTTGTTGCACTGGTTCTGAGCGAATGTATGGGTGGAGGGACCCTAGTGAGGCAGAGGTAATCTGCCTTTAGTCCCTTCAACCCAGGGAAACTTTCCTTTTGTCGAAATAAACTGAATGAAATGAAATGTATGTGCCATGGCCCACATGGACCTGCATAAAAAGAACCGCTTTTGTACTCCCAATATTGAAAGCATTAAATCATAGCAGAACACATAAAATTGCCCAGTTTCAGAGGACGCTGTCGAGTCCAAGCAATTCATTACTGCAATCGCAAACATGCATATAGTCCATTGATAATGTATTGACTCAGCAGGTCTTTTAGTTGCTAGCGAAAAACCTGAAGTTACTAGGGCATAAATAATGGTAGTGTAAGGTAGATAGTTTTAATTTTTAATGATCAATGTCATCACTACGGCGAACCAAATCCTGTGGACTAATTGGTTAAACATGTCAAAGGTATCCTACTTTATTCAGATCTACACATGCAAACAGGCTGTATTGACAGATTTACAGAACTTCGCTCTGATCGCTGGCGTTGAACAAGAATGTATTTGCAGATTTTATTTGTGTCTAGCGTATGTGTGGAGGTGGGAGCGGCCGCGCTCAAAAGTCCTAGTGATGCATGTTAAAAATGGCAGAAAAAAATTACGTTTTTAGTTCGCTCTACATTCGGCCTTGAAATCGGATAATACTGCTGTAAGCAACAGCAGGATGCCCACACCACCACCTTGAAATAATTTTCTGAGCGCTGGGAAAGTCATACCACAAAAAATTTGTTTAGTTGCATACGCTCTGCATATGTCTACATAACATAAAAACAGGACAAAACAAAAATATTGAGTAGACATGCACGGTAAATCTCTCGTAGAAATACAGTCACCTATCATTTATTTGGACGTCAAAAATTCAGACATGCTCGTTTATTCGAACATCTTCGTGGCATCGACACTCGTTCCATTGAAGCAATGTAAACTTATGAACGAAAATTCGGATGTAGCACAATGCGCCATCACATTTTTTGGACTCCGGCTGCCCGATCGAGTGCGACATCTAACGCCATTACAAGCTTTCAGCGACGTTATAGTAGTAGAAAGGTAAACCTTTCTAGCCATTATATAGTAATGTTTACAACATTTTCGTTAAGCAGCCAGCACTGGACAGTTGCATTGGCTACATATGGTCGGAGGTTGTGCCAGCGTAACAATATGCGCAAAGATTACAACTGCTGATCTCAAAGGCTATGTCTATTGGCTACACATAATAGTGGCCTTCTGGCTTTAGCCAGTCAAGTATACATTGAATGGCTGCCACAACCAAATCGCTGGCCGAACCAATTCATACTCGGAGTCAGCTCAGTGTGGTGTTAGGCTGAATGACAGCTTGTACTACCTGGACAGAAAGAGATGACAACACGAGCGTTGCAGCACGAACTAGCCCAGCGTCGTCTTTTGGCGCTTGAGTGTATGCATTGTTTGCATTGTCAGCTGTTTCAGCGGCTAGGCCTGAACTGCGTCGCATGCTTTGTGTTTGGCTCTCTTGTTCGCTGCTTAGCATCCGAGTCCTGATCTGCTGAAATGACTCCAACGCCACCCGTTCCACCTGCTCCGTCGGGACTAATGAAGAAACGTGGCAACTAATGACACTGACGAAGGGGGAAAAAGCAGCAATTGTTCACCAGGTGGAAGGCAGGCAACCTCCATCTTAAGTTGCTCGGGAGTTATCACCAAGTTGGGCAATGTTATCGGATAATCTGTCAGATCCTCGAACCAGTGCAGGCGTAACTCAGATGATGATGCGCTGCCCGCAATACAGCCATCAAATGCGGATTTAGCGCAGGCCATAACAGTGCCAGTGTCAACCTACAGCGATGGCCAAATACGGTGAAAATCAGGCCGACTTAGTCGCGTATAAGCATGCATGAGTTTAGACTCATACTGACAATTTATCAGGTCACTGGGCCGATAAAGGTGCTTTTTTTTTCTTCAGGTAAATGCTTTTTCCTCGACTCGACTTTTCCGACTTTTCTGTGGTTCCCTCGGAGTCCAAATAAACGGTCGACAAGTTTATTATCCCCTTCAGGCATGTATTATGATGCACTGTCTGCAAATCTGTCAAATTCGGATGACGTGACTCCAAGGCACTCAGTAATATATTCCAAGACAGAAAATGCAGAAATGTGCTATTTTGTGTGAGTTTGAGTAAATAATGTTCATTAGCATGTCAATAAATATCGAATTATTTTGCAATCAGCCAGCTTCAATCGTTCCAAAATAAGAACCAAATATTCGGCCCAAAATGCACCCACAGTTTGTTTTTTCGTCGTATTCATTTCGAGCAAAGGAAAAAGCACACCACGTCAAACGATCGTCGAACATAGGGTCTTCAGCAAAGTAATCCTCGGCAGCAATACGCAGCACACTGAAGTTAAATAACCGCTAGTTATACACTCTGGAATCCTGCACGAATGTGCACACTGCGTTTCAAGCCATTTGAAAAAACGCGTGGTGTGTGACCCGCGTCAGATGTTTGTGCACAATTGTACACACGGCGAGGGGTTATGCAAGTTCTTCGAGTCTAAATTTCAGTCTGCAGCAATGTATAATTTGCATCAGGCTGACAAATTAGTTTTCCAATCGAACTTTACATTCAAGAAAGGTACTCACATCCGCAGCCTCGTTCTGTGTGCCAACGGTCGTGTCAAGAGTCTGAGCCTCTTTTCCAATAGCTGCATAAAGAAATCATTGGAATGAAACTTCCTGTGTCATTTACTGAGTACACATGAACTTCAACTTACACCGAAATGTGTGAACACATTAGTGATGCAGAACTATCGATGGTACTATCGATACTATCGATAGCTGAGTCACTATCGAACTATCGATGGTGAAAAATACTATCGATAGCGCTATCGATAGTAAAAAACGCAATGGTACTATCGATAGTATAAAATCAACAGCGCGGACTCACTGCAGAATAAACTTGGTTTTCCGCGCGCGTGGTACATAGTGGAGCCAGAGAAGCAGGCTGAAGGGCGAGAAAATTGACATCATTGCGTTCTTCACCAGAGTGCTTTGCTGACACATGATCATAAAGTCAAACTGTTCAGCTGTAGCGGAAAGGAAGCCTTTACATGTGATAGGACTGCGCGGCTTCAAATTGATATTGCATTTTATGATTTCAAAATAAAAAAATACCAAGTTAATTGTAAGGTGTAACTGGCTGGTTTTGGATACGAATTTATTGATGGACATATTCCGCCATTTTGACTCCGGAAATAATTAATTTCTCTGCCAAAAATTGCACATAAATTAAGCGAATTAAGCTGGTAGTAGGCTATCGCAAATATTTTGGCAATATGGCCGGCCAACAACCGCATCATTATTCACACCACTATCGATAGTATTGTCACGTGGTTGTGACGGTGAAGAATGCTGCAGCAAGACTAGGAAATACGGAGCTCTTTATTTGGGCGAACTTGTGTCCAGAAAATCAAAACTCAAAATACAAGCGATACATGCTGCGCACTGATAGCAGCGGGAGCAGTCGTCAGCTGTTGAGTAATCTGATCATTGGTTGAACGCGTCATCCTTTATACATCAGTCATCAAACCTTCCAGCGTTATCGCTGGTGCTCGCGTAAGCTCTCGAATAAACTTGACTATTCGCGGCTGGCGCGTAATCTTAACAGAATGATCTCAAACAATTGTGAAACTTCTCACACATTACGGCGCGGTCTGTGTCAAACGTTGCTAACAGTCTTTGTGGGTGAAACCCGAATACGTCAAAACAAAGCAATAACCACGCTCGGCAGTAATATAGTAATATTGCTATAGTAATATTAACGATGGTACTACCAATTGCAATATCGATACTTTGTCGATAGTAGCACTATCGATAGTTTGTTTACACTATCGATAGTTCCAAAAAAACTATCGATACTATCGATAGTCAATTTACCGATAGTTCTGCATCACTAGAACACATTCATAGTCATCAGAGAATATTCCATATTGTCAGTTTTAAAACTGAGCACAGAATATAATGTAAAAGCATACAAGGCAAGTCATTAGCAACTGCAGCAATTCTGTCAATTCAAACCAAGCACAATATTGAAGCATTTACCTTGAAATCCTTAGAAAAGGAAATGAACAGAGGTAGTCCACGCCACTCATGTGAAATACACTGGAATAAACTTCCTAAAAGGCAAATTTACTCCGAAAATGAAAATATTTCATGTCTGCAGCATTTTTAAAAAAATCAATGCTGCAAGACTGTTTTTAAAAACAGTGCAAGATGTGACTGTACCTTTAACATAAAGCATAGAAAAATATTTGCCACTATTTACCTTAAGGTGGCTTGATTAACAGCCGATCATAAGTCAGAGGCTGCAGCCGGCGATCATCAATGGGAGCTGTCAGGAATACAAAGCATTAGCTATGTAAAAACACCATGCACCAGCAAACTATCTGGGCTGAATATGCATAAAAAGAAACCTCATGCAACCTCATAATATTGATAACCCTTTCTATCTATGCTCGTCAACCGTCCTTGCACCACTTCAGCTAGGTCTACAGCTTTGGAGCGCAGTGGCAGCAGGCGCTACATCGGCCTGCTTATTGGCAGTAATATTGCAACATGCTTGTAGCACTTTGCGCCGATAGGGTTTTTGAAATATATGCCCTTTTTTTACTGCAGTACCTTATATTAACCTTGATACCAGACGAGCAACATGCTGCATAGCTTTTTTTTACTGCAATGAATGAGAAAGCTTTTATTTGTGAGTACTTTACACCAAATTACAAGAGGTTGCAGTAACTAATTCAGGCAAACAAACTGCACCAACTTGCATGGACATCCAAAGAGAGGGCTTGTGCATGAAAATCACGATTCATTGTCATGCACACCTCTAATAACACAGACCGGTCTAAAATCAACAATAGTTTTTGTCTTTTCTCAATATCCTTAGGAACCATATTTTAACAAACTAGGTACCTTGAGGCAGGGCTGTCTCACATACTGCTGCAGCACAGCTTCCTTCAGCACTTCCTATAGCTGAAGTCTCAAGTTTGTGAGCGGCAAAGTACAGGTGTCAGCACAAAAATGAAAATCTGTATTTTAACGAACATCGGCAAGATAATCCAATGACAACTGACAAGTACCTTGAGGCACAGCTGCTTCAGCTACTGCTGCAGCACAGCTTGCTTCAGCTGAAGTCTGTGAGCTGCAAAGTACAGGCATCAAAGCACAAAAATGAAAATCATATAATTAAACAAAGTAAAAGGGAAATCTTATAGCATCATGTTACTGCTCACAGGGCACACTTTGGGTGAGTCAGAAAAAAATCCAGCCTCTAGATGCCTTATGCCCCTTGTATCTCTTGTAGACCGATTGTATCTCTTTACTGAAAAGGTATATAAATATAAGATTGAGCAGTTTGGTAGATAAGTATGCGAAGAACGCAATGCGCAATTTTCGCCGCTCTGCTACAAGGGTTTTTTAAGATAAAGACCTTCAAAGTAAAGAAAATAACGTTTCCTGGACCAATTTTGAGGTTTGATGCCACTACAGTAAAAGTTCCTTAATTCAAACTCGCTTAATTTGAACTCACAGTTAATTTGAACTTACAAACAGCCCCGGCACAACCCCGTGTATTTCTGCGGAGGAAAACTCCCAATAGTTTGAACAAATTTATAGTCGGCCTAGAGTTCCAATTAACCAGCTTTTACTGTTTGCTGTATCATTAAAATCTTGACCTTTCAATCAACTCGCATGTTAAGATCCTTGCACAGCCTCGTGACACACCCATGCCATGTGGCACAGGTGCTTACAATTTTAATAAATATCTCACATTTTATACATATGCATATTCTGCAAGAAATATGTTCAGGACTTCACAAATTTACAGCATAAACATACGATTAGAGAAAGCTCGACTTGTCCCGGCTGCACTGCTTGGTGCTGGTTCATCAACCATGGCGGTGACGCCTGCCGGACAGACCCTTCCCACGGATGTGGAAGATTGCAGGTCTCTGGCATACAAGAAAGAGAAATGTTATGTAAAACAGGATAACCCGCTTGAAGAGCAAAGAAAGTGCATTCATTCAATATTAGACAAGGTGTTTCACATAACGAGATCCAACGATATATAAAACATAAGAGGTGAGCCACACTGATTGAAACCAATGCCACATGGTTTGCAGTCACGTGGTGTTTGCCAAGGTATTTTTATAATGTGCTTGCTTAGTTATTTAAATATAAGATCAATTATGCCATATCTTTAATAGTCACTTAAGAGCCTAGTGCATTTCATTACATTGTAGAGGGCACTGAAAAACAACTACAGTTGCCGACCATTTATTCGGGCACTGAAAACTCTGATACCTTCGCAGCACCGCCACTCGTCCCATCGATGTAATGCAAACTCATGACCGAAAATTCGAGCGCCTCGCAGTGTGCTGTTCCATTCTTCAGACACCAGCTGGCTGAACGAGTACGGCGTCGAACGCCATGATTAGCTCTCCGCGATGTTTTTCGCTAGATTACCAGGACTGAAAGGTTGCACGGGCTATGACTGGAGATGGTGCTGGTGTAAAAGTTGCCGATCTCGAAGGCGATGTGTTTTGGCTACAGGTAATGGCCGTTTTTCGGCTTTAGCCAACCGAGTGTCCATTAAATGGCTAACACAGTCAAGCCGCAAGCCAAGCAGAGCCACACTTGCAGTCAGCTCGGTGTGACATTCGAGATGACCACGCTTACGAAACAGACAAGAAAAGCACACAACCACGAGTGCTGCAGCACGAACTAGCCTGACGTCGTTCCCTATTGGCATTTGAGAGCTTGCTTGTCAGTTTTTCTGCAGCTGGGCCTGATCTACTGAAATGGCTCCGACGCCACCTGTTGCAGCTGCGCCGCCAGTACTAAAGTAGAAACGCGACAACTATGAGACACTGATGATGGTGAAAAAAGTCAAATTATTTGACAGATTGAAGGCGGTCAACCTCAATCCGATGTTGCTCAGGAGTTTTCGCCGAGTTGGATGATGATAAGATCGTCTTTCAGGTCCCCAAACCAGCACAGGGGAACAGTCACTCCGATGAAGCGCCGCCCACACTACTGTTATCAAATGCGGGTTTAGCGCAGGCCATAACAGCACTACAAACTACATTTATGGCCAAACACTGGCTGAAATACAGGCCATTGGTTTTTTTGGCAGATGCAGTGAAACTGGTTGTTAATGAGTGTGCAGGTGTAGCCCGTAACACGCGGTGCACTGTTGATAGTGACCAAGATAAAATGCCTTGACAGCAATTGGCTCTTCCCCCGCAGACTGCACAAAAAAAGTTTTTCTGAAAGCTGGGCGCTCTTCATGTTCCTATAGACGTCAGACTCTGCCCAGGCGGCGCTGCGAAAAGCACCGCCACCAGCGCCCTCATCGCAGCCCTGGCACTAACTGGGTAGTGCAAAGAGAGCCGTCCGCAAGCGAATGTGCATAGGCCACAATATATCCCTCCTCTTTCGTTGGTGTCGAGGCGCCGTTTCCTGAAAACCAAGGACCTGGAAAGCTTCTTCGTCCAATCCACGCTTCAGAAACAAAGGAAGCTGATCAAAGCGAACTGCTAGTACAATGCAAAATAAGTTTTAGTTATTCCCGCGCGCTGCAACTCGGAAGTACAAGCGAGCATCGTACGACATCGAGTTGGAGGCAAACCCTCCGACTTCCGTTCTCTAGCGCCTAAATGCGTTAAAATCGGGTATATACGTAATGCCACAGCGATAAAGTACATACACGATCAATTTACTTAGCTATGCATCTTACGATCAGTGGCACAAAACTCCGTTCATCAGGGACGAATGGCCCCGGCGATTTTCGCCTTTGCAGTTGCATTCTCCGTTAATTCATCTCTCGCTTCCTGTGCGTTGGACTGTTTGATTACGCATGCTCAAATGGTCTCTTGATGGTCGTCTTCCCTTTGTGTGTACTGCAAACGGGGATACGTGCGTGTCCACTTTCGCGGGGTACAACCAAAGGCAAAACCCTGGCCTCCGAGATAACTATGGCAACCGCGGAGGACACGGGCGAAACAAACCTGAAGGTGGTCACGACCAACATTCTGTGATTTACTTGTATGACGCACGTGTTAGCTAGTTAGAACCAGAACTCTGAGCCTTCAAAACGTACGTCCACGATGCTGTGTTGTGGCGACCAACTCGTCGCGGTGTGCGTATCACGCGTCTTCAGTCTGCCTCTAGCTGCTCACTTCGTGTTACACGACAAGCGCCGCGGTCAGAGCCTCTGCTGAGCTTCATAGTCAAGGTTACCACGGTTCTTCATCAGGGCTACGCAAAACAACAGCAGATGAACATTACCACACTTTCTCATGCGACCGACTGTGGAGAACGCGGGTACTTCGCTTACCCAACACGCTCGCAACATCCCGTATCCAGCGCTCTCGCCTTTCTTCTTCGTACGACAACTATGGAAATCGGTAAAACTTAACGTTGTTATTCAGTCTTTTACGTCCGTGGCATTTCACAACGCAACAGTGCGTCTTTTGCGGCGTTTCTTCGTAGCGTGCGGAGGGGTCTCGTCTGCTGCTGTTTTCGCCGTGGTTCTGGCGAGTGATCCAGCAAGCACTTCACGACGGTTCGGTGGCGCGTCCGACTAGCGGAGAGCAATTCACAGCTTTTGTTCTGAGTGTTAAATGCGCAAACACACGCGATATTAAGCTCAATCGTTGTTTCGCACTAGCTACTTGCACCTGGTCCCATAGCAAACTGTGCGAGGGAGTCGGTCTATGCACTACTCAATACTTCTCCGACAGGTGGCGCCACACGTCTTGGGAACTCCAGAGTCTGACGTCTATTAACAACGCTATGTCATGTTGATAGTACACACGCTGTTCGTGAACTCTGAGTAGCGGCTATGAGAACGGAAATAATGCAAGGAAGGACACGCGAGTTAGATGTCAATTTTTGTTGCGAGACAGGAAGAAGCCCAAAATAGACCATTTATTTTTGGAGTGTTGCGTACTGCACAATAACTCGAATGGTTGCTAGTAAATTAAGGTATCCCAACTAATAGCAGTCACAGCGCCAGGGCCGCTTAACCTAAAGCCCGAGAAGCGGACATACCCGTGCATCCAGTAACAGAGAGGGCACAGTACACACAGCAAACCAAATACAACAGGTATATAATTATGAACGTACAGAACATTGTGCTAACTCCACGTCGTAAGCAGCGTTGTCCTTCACTTGCAAAATGCCCTTCACTCTGACGAGGACGGCGTCGTCTGCTATCACTTGCTCTGCATCTGCTACATGCCTGAGCAGACACTGACCTTTCACCAAATTGCTGCCACGCGGACAGAAGCGTGTACATTCTAACAGCGCAACGCAAAATTCTCGAAAACACGTGCAGAACGCGTGGAGCGTGCAAGCAAAGCAACGCGTTTCCAAGGCAGCTTGAAGGGGACAGCGGAGGGGTCAACAGACAAGTAACGAGTTTTCTCCCCACACTGACTCGCAGCGCCTGGAACCGTAGCGCCACCCAAGCGTGGGTCTCCCCTATAGCCGCATCCACGTCTGTGTAGAGCGCGCAAGCAGCCGATTTTTGTTCTGCGGGACGGCTACCTTGCAGCAGTTTCAGGCTCCGACACGGTGATTCAGGAGCATGCGTGGCCTAATAGTCATGCTGACCACGTCAGAGCCTGCAAATTGTGCAAGGTGTCACCCCACAGAGCAAAAACCGGCCGCTCGCGCACTCTACAGAGTCATGCCGCGCGTGCTCCTGACACACGACGTCAGAGCTCAAAACTGCCGCAAGGTGTAGTCCCACAAAGCAATGCCAGCTGCTCACGCGCTCTACACAGACATGGACGCAACTGTACAGGCCTCCAGTAACTTGGCCAAAACTCGCGAGGTACGTGGTTTACAAAGAGTAACTGCGCGATAACTGCATCGCTAGGTGCCTCACTTTCAGACTCGGCACTTGAATAAACTTAACAAATGAAAGTATGTTTCAGGCTGCATTTGCAGCTGATGTTATACAGATGACACCTATGTGCTCCTAACAGTGTGATGTAACAGTCGAAATGTGTTCGAATTTTTGTGTAAGGACACCTATAAGCTTCAAATTTGTTTCGCTATACAGTGAAAAAGGGGTCAAGTGACCACCTAAAGGCCACTGAAGAAACTACAGCTTCTGTACAGTACTTAGCCTTGTTTAATACCAGAAAAGCCACTTGAAGCATTACAAAAAGGAAAGCTTAGTAGGCCAGAAAAGCCACAAGGCTTTTTTTTGTGGCCAGAAAAGCCACACGGCTTTTCTGGCCACAAAGCCTAATAAGCAGTGGCGCCACTCCGGGCTCACCCAAGTTAGCTGCAACCTTTTACAATTTATTTGAAAAAAAAAAACAGTGCTACTTTATAGAATCGCTCCACATAAGATACCAGTAAAATGACCAGCTTCAACTCGTTGCAATATATCAACTGAAGCAATTAATTAGGATGTTCCATGTCTCAGTTATTGAAATCTTGGCAGTTGGACTTGTATGTTAAATAACATCATCTCATAACCTTGCGACACACCTGTGCCATATACCTCAGGTGCTTACACTTTTAACAAGGAAACATGTTTACATGTACATGCTCTGCCAAAATATGCTTAGCACTTGACCAAGTGACAACATAAACATACGACTAGGGTGATCTCCAGCGGTCCCGACCGCACTTTTACTGGGTGGTTCTGCAACCACAGGCAGCCCCGGTGCAGCCTCCGGGACAAGCCTGGCACATTCTTCACGGAGGATGCGAGCCTCTGGCATAAAAAAATGTTATGAAACGCAACATAACCAGCTTGACGAGCTAGAGAGTGCATTCTTGCAAAATTCTATGCCTAAAATAGAGATTATAAGCCCATGTCAAAGTCTGTCAATTTACAGTGGCATCACCTTACCACGACTGCTGTGAAAAAGATGAATGTACTCTAAAGCTGAACATTTCTTGCTGTATTTCAAACACAGGCCCGATTGTGACCACTCCAAGGGCCACTAAAGAGAAAACAGCTTCTGTAAAAATAATTATTTTTGTTTAATATAAAAAAAGCCACTGGTAGCATTGAAGAGAAGGCTTAGGAAGCTAGAAAAGCGACACAGAAAATAAGCAGTGGGACCAACTTGTTCCAATGCAAGCTAGCTGCGACCTATTTTCGCAATTGCTTAAACGAGGTAGTGAATTTTTTAGTACAGTTAGAGGTGTGACAAGTAGATGGGGTCAAAGTGAACTTTTGCTGACACACGCACGCACATAGAGGCTGTTTCAGCTGACTAGAACCAGGTATTCAAAGAATAAACATATGCACTATGATTCTCGAATCGGCACAGTATTGTTTCAAGCCATACAGAGCATGCAGCATAAATCGCAGAAGTCGCTGGACAACAATGAACTCATCGTTTGCATGAACCATGTCCAACTGACGGCAAACGATGGAGCTGGTGCTAGTATTTCTGGAGTTGCAGTCTTCCTACGATGTCAGACTTGTGTGCACAGATCACTGCGAAGCTGCCCTCTCCATACCGCACTGAAAGTGCTTTTTAAGGTAGCAATATTAAAAATATATTTAATGCATTCCCGGGCTCTGCGACATTGTTTTTAGGGTTCTTTACACCCGGGTTTTTATTTAGACCGACAAGCAAAAAATATTTACCTTAGTGGCAGTACTTTTTTCAAACACTACAGAAGGCAGTCAAAAGAACATTGCAGGGCCGCTTCAAATCTCCGAGATTGCACCATAAGTTTACATATCGGTTTCAAAAATTTTGGAACAGAGTGCTTTTTGAAGCTCTATGTTTCTTCGTTTGAGCTCCTTAATTTCAGCCCCGAGACTTTTGATGGTGGCTTCTGCTTGGGTGGCAGGAGGACTTTCTGGGAGCTCCTCTTCTCGATCCTCCAGGATCGCTTCCTCAGCAGCTTTCTTGGCTGCGGCCTTTGTTCGTTTTTCAAGGAAAGCCTGCACAAAACAATCTCAATCATATCCAGAACACATCACCTAAATAAAAAACAAAGTAATACCCATAGAGCAACAAGGCCATTATTGTAAATTTATAGGCCATTATTGCAGCGTTTACAGTGTCTATAAACATTATATTTGTTGTACGGCTGCATGCAGTAAAGTATCTATAGACGCTGCACACGAGCGTTGTTTTGTCTGCAGAATAATCCTTGGTCCGTAGCAGTGAAGCTGGTGACTTCAAGATCAAGCTTCACATCTTGACACATCAGTTATGCGATTGCCAGTGATAGATACCATCAAACCACCAAAGAATAGTGTGAATTTCAGCTGTGGTAACTACGTTGGTGCCAAATGCAGTATGGTAAATTAATCCTGTGTAAAACTTTTTTCATACATGTTACAAGCATGTATGCATCTATCGAAAGGTAGTCGTCATGCCATACGTGCATTTTCTTTCCCACAAGTTTCGGAAAGCAAGGGCCAGGTGTGTTCATGTGCTGTTTCCTGCTCCTAATAAAGTGGGCAAAGTGGGAGCCGCAGTTCAAAGGAAGATAGAGGCATCGGGAAAGAGCACAGGCTGCCCAATAAAACATGTTAACAAGTTTGTTCCGTTTAAAATCACTGTTGTCTACCAGGCACCTTTGTCATGCTGCCGTACATACATAGGGCAAAAAGGCCGGCGCATTAATGTGAGGCTTCTTGAGCACAAAAATTCATAACAAAAGTAATCATCTGGTCCAAGCACTGTTTTGAGTGTCAGTGTGTGCCCTGTTTTGTTGAAACAAAAATCTTGTTTGTACATAATGACAGCTACACAAGAAAAGTGGCTGAGGCATTCGACATATCAAGGAAAGCAAGTGATTGCGTTAGTCAAACTTCCCTGGCGTTATCGAAGGAAATGGGCCTGTTAAACAGGGGCGACTAGCGAGCTCGCAAGAGGCTGTGCCTTACGGTTTGACAAGTGAATCATCCTTTGACAATGAGCATGCACACTCGCCTTGATAAAAGTACGTGTCGTTTTTTCCTTAAACCGGTTGCAAGTTCAGCGCCGTGTGTGTCTCTTCTTTTCCTCGCCGTGTTTGAAAAAAGCGCTGTTTTACATTTTTACCATGTATGCTAAGCCGACCACCTCCCCTTTAGAGAAGGGATCACATTGAAGGCAGCCAAAATTGAAGAAATGCTTTAACAAGGATTGTCACAGGTTTTTAAAATGCCTGGAGGTCAGTCACTACTGGAATAAATTCGAAACACTGTCATGGATATCCTGATAGGAAAAATATATTTTCTGCTGCCACAGGCACCAGCTTTTTGCAGCTAATGGGAGGTGAGTGCAGTGTGAAAATTAGACATCCATACACGTAGACACTGCCTAAAAGTATATAAAAGCAGCAGAAGAAACTGTGCAGAGAAGAAAAAGCAGTTCAACATAAGTATTACCCGACAAGTATTGCCATTGCAGAAACAGGGCCATACTTGCTCGAAGTGAAACGAAAATGCAGCCGTAGCTCATGCATTCATTACAACAGAATGAAGGGAGGGGAATGGAACACGGTCTCCTTTCCTTGTTAAAGAAATCGTGAAATGCTTTTCCGAAAGTTTTCAGCTACACATGGAATCCTGGCCATTCATTCAATACTGTACCTTGACATTGGAGTGGTGGCAAGAAACACAGTGCATGAAAATGACAGTTCGTTTTGCTTCAGTGAAAAGCTGCTGGTGCAGCAGAGCTGCACTACAATTTACCTCCTCTTTTAAACCAAACAACACTGCTGTCAATAATTACGACACTAAAATTTGCGGTGTTCTTTGAGAGAGCAACTGGCAATGCTGCAGCATAATGTTTACTGATCATGGTACCTCGTGAACACACCACTTCGTACCATTACCGTCAGTGGCGTACCTGGGGGCAGTTTGGGGAAATTCAACCCCCTCGCCTTCCCCCCTCCCGAATTAGATGCATATGTACAGATCTATATGTACAGGCGCACACATACGAACATGCATTAAAAAAAGAGTATGACCCCCACCCCCGCAGAAAAAATTTCTGGCGACTTTTCGGCCCTATATTCATGAGTCGCCACACCACTTGGGAAGGGAAGAAGTCTCCACTAAGACGGACAGCACTTCGTTGCTTTAGCAAGAAAAGTACAACAGAGCTCACCGTCTTGCGTGATCGTAATTCTTCCTCACTGTTGCCGCGTTTCCGTGAGACAGCCCTGTTGCGGTTTGTCCACAGCTTCATATCTTCCTCCGTCTCTGCAGTCAGCAGGCAATGTGTGAACTGGATGCTCGCAAACAATCGAAACAGTGCTGCAATACTCACGGGTCATGTGCAGAATGTGCGCCGGATAATACCCGCCGCGTGTTTTCTTGTCGCCAACCCACCAGGCGTCGTATATCTGCTTGCTGTCGAAGTCGTCAACGTTGGCAGGGCGAAATTTACAAATGTCACAGTCTTTCACCACGTATTTGGTTCTTTCGCGAAGATAGCGTACTAACACGTACTGTCGGCCGCAAAAGTTTGCGGGATCTGCTGCGCGTGGCGGAGCGACAGAAAAGTGCATTGCTGCGTCAGCTACCGTGATGCGGCGGGTGTTGAGGCTATCGGCCTCGGCGATTAGCGACCGCGCGTTTAGACAACGTGCCTTTGCCGGATCTAATCGCGGAGGCTGCGGCCGATAGCCTCAACACCCGCCACATCACGGTAGGTGACGCAGCAATGCAGTTTTCCGTCGCTCGGCCACGCGCTGCACATGCCGCAAACTTTTGCGGCCGACAGTACATTTGCGCGACAAAGATGACATAGAAAACCAAGAAAACGCTGTGACATCTGAAATTGCCAAATCCACGTGAAGGCTGGTGCAGGCCAAGGCACGCCAAGAAAATGAACAGAAGAAAAACGAAGCGCAGCGCTACCTAACATTTGTTAAAAATAACAACGATAAATGCGATAAGTGCAGGTACCGAAAGTTATTGCTTAAGCAATGTATTTTACATTGAAGTAAACTTTCAAGTTAAATTCTTACCAATTTATATAAATCTTTTTTCAGAACACGACGTAACTGCGGTGGCGCTGTCTTTTAGTTATAGTTCCACGTTAAATAGCGCAGTTTTTCTAGTTATGTATTCCAGATTTTCACAGAAATGTCTCAGGCATTAGATAACTATTTCAAATGCTGCCCAGGGAAGTCCAAGGAAAGGATTAGTGGTAAACGTGTTGTTCACGCGGTACTTTTTTTTAATCGAGTTCAACATGGAATACGCTGTACGGGTACCTCATTGCACAAAATGTGAACGCAAAATTTTCCCGCCAGAGGAATAGAACAACCATATCTTAGGTGAAAATATTCAACTGGGGCTGGTAGAGCGAATAGCTGGGCCTTCAGGTCAAAGAAATTTGGCATGCGCAACCTTGTTTTGAATTCACTAAAACGGCTACAATTAAGTGTCGAATGATTGTGCTCTTGCGGACTTGACTAAAAAACAAGCTATCTAAACGCAAGAAATAGTAAGGGAAATTAGACATCGAGAATGAGCACGAAAAGGAAAGTAACGATGCGAAATGAAACAAAAAATTTGGCAGAATTGTCACGTGAAACAGCGAGGATCGCCGCATTGTTCGGCCTTCACTGTGGCAAGCTTTGAGAGGCGGGTCGAAGTCTTTGCATAAATTTAGTGAGAACGTCGACTCACAGCTGCGGCACCTAAATGGTAGCTTGTAATCTGACATAACATCGGTATACGTTAGCTATCAACAGACCAGTATAACCTGCTGATGTGCAGATCAGCAGCGTTGGCTTTCGTATTCTTGCGGGGATCGTGGTAGACAACGCGAATACAACGAATCATCGACTGTAACGAACGAAGCCAACGAAGAATAGTCCTGCCATTAACAGTGCAGTGTGACGAATTCTATACGGTGATTACCAATTTTCGGAAATAACGAAGCCATTTCCGGGTCAGGCACGACTTTGTTATCAGGAAATTTGCCCGTACATTGTTATCATAAACATTGTTACATTGTATTACATTATTATTATAAACAGCGGACAGCCAATAAACACAACCACAACCAACGCCTCCCATGCCACAAGTGATATCAGACCAGCACCACCAGCACAAATGGTCACTCAAAGAACCATGCCGCATAATTAACAACTGCAGCTGTTATGCTGGTTGAAATGCGCATTTAGTCACCATATCAACACCTTTCGTTTTCGTGCGCATTTTTTTTCTTTTCTCCTGTGGCACTTATAACGCTAGCACTGAATTAAAAGGGATTAAGAACTGCACCGTGCGATGACCGAGGCGTGTATTTGCTTCTACAGTATCTAAGAGCAGGGCTGTACCCAGGAAATTTTTTCGGGGGGTGTTTGTTTGTAGAACGGCTACCTTTGGCGACTGGTGGTCGCTGTGAAGGCGTGCTAGTATTTTGGTATTACCTGAAAAGTTAAAGTACGAAAAAATTTCGGGGGGTGTCAGAACCCCCTCAACCCCCCCCCCCCCGCCTCCCTGTTAGTTGGCCCTGTCTAAAAGCACAGTATTTGTTTGACAATCGTGTATATATATATATATATATATATATATATATATATATATATATATATATATATATATATATATATATATATATATATATACACTGTCGTGAAAAGAACCAAGGGAGGATCGCTCCAGAAACTGGTCGGGTTTACTAACTCTGCATTAATTACCGGAAGGCACTATTTTTTTTCATCTGAAAAACGTAATGGGCACTGCACAGGAAAAACTTCAGTTTTAGTTTTTAAGCCGACCGTTTACCACCACTAACTAAAGAGTTAATTCAATATATTTGTATATTCCTGCTTTTGTTGCCCTCTCTATTAACCTAAAGATGTGTGTCGCTACAGGAAAAGTAATTATGTATACAGCGAGCGAATATATTATTTGCGTCAGTTTCACGGGAACTGTAGGCAAATCTGCGAGCAAACTTGATTTGTCTGCAAAAAACAAAACAACAATTTGAAAAACTCGGCCCATTGCTTTTTAGCTCCCTTTGTTTAACTGAATCCTGCCGCTCCTTCGCATAATTCACGCCTATATCTAAGGAGACCTGTGCATCAGTTCCCATGAATTTTATGCACGAACAAACAAATGACGCTTTTCTCAAATCATTGGTCCATTCTCCTTCCAAGAGCAGTCTCTTGTGACGTAGCCAATACTGTCGACCGAGAGGAAATCAAATCAATAAAGTAGTTTTTTCGCTAGACCACTGATAGCGTGAACAACGGCATTCACAAGTGAACAAATTTAAAAAAAAAGCGGCATTTACTTTCCTTCCTTAGTGGCGTCTCTCGTGACGCACGGAATAACCTTGTTTGGGACGGACACAAACAAGGAAGAGCCACATATGACGCAGTCGCCTTCCAGTGAAATCGATCATTTCCTGTACTGGCATAGTATAATATAAGGAAGACGTGGATTGGCTTAGCACTCTTCTCATTCAAGGCAAGGAAACAAAGACACAGAATGGCCCACAAGATCGGCGTTGCACTGGTTTCTGTTCTCTACGGTGAGTTACTTTGTTGGCAGGTTGAATATGAATTGTCGAAAAAAGCAAACCTCAGACTCAATCATAAGCATCGGAGCGCTATGTGAAAAGCAATATTTTTTTTTAAATTAGGATTCCGCACAATAATCAGGTAGTGAGGCAATTCGACAAGTCACGAAATAAACATGAATCGTGTTGCTTTTCTGCCTACATTTATGTTCCCACAAAGGAAGGTCAGTAACCTTGGAGAAGTATACGGCTTTTCGCAGTACCGTCAATTATCTTTCTGAGCATCTACTCATAAATTCCATAATCAAGGAATTGATTACATGTAACCATAATCGCTGACCCCACCTGAGCGTAAACTTGGTCGTGAAAGAATTTAAGAGATAGCATGACAGTACAGAAGTCACTACCCACTGTCTAACGTACACGAAACACCTTGTGTCTTGCACTGAAGCATAACGAAACTTGCGTGAGCGAATCATGTGTCGCATGGATGATGCAGCTCAACGTCACAACAGACACTTTCAGCTTATTTATTAGAAAGAGAGAAGCGTCACACATATATATATATATATATATATATATATATATATATATATATATATATATATATATACTCAAGCACGTGACCCAGGGCATGCACATTAGAAATCACTGAGCATTCAAAAACTGCAACTCTTTCTCTGATAGTGACAATGAAGGTATGCTTACACGGGAATCTGCGCGTTCCAAAATTGATTTTTTTTCTACTATGAGTCTCGCGGATTGTTCACGGTTGCGGGATATGACGGTGCACTGATCAAATTTCGGGGGTGCATGAGCACCCTTCGCAGTGAGTTGCTAGGTAACCGTAGGAAGCATTCTTGACATTATTATTGTGTTCTCTTAGCCGCTCGCCCAAGATGGACAATTATGCTGATCTGCCTCAAGGACGCCGCCGGCATACCAGCTCTAGTCTCCTCGGTCATTGCCTTTCGTTGACCTTGCATATTGCCGCAGCTAACCTTACCGTCATCACACTCTTCGAGCGCCCTCTCCTTATTTCACTCCTGACTAACGTAGATAGAACCAACGTTGCACGGAGAAAAATAATAATATCGGGGTTTTACATCCCAAAACCGAGATATTGCTACATGCATATTGCCAGCCCCTTGAACCATACGCGTGTGCGCTGGACGAAGAGAAGGAAGATTTCTCTCCGCTCGGGCTCTGAGCTGAACCGGTCAGGGCTGCAACCGCTACTGTAATTATATTCGTGTAAATAGTCTACGGACTACAGTCTAGCGAGTCGTCATTCACGTAACATATTTGGTGGAGGTGGAACGTTCCCCGTCTTCACCACGAAGCTTCGCAGAGGCCTCACCGCCCAGTCTCCGGCCATGGCTACCACTCACAACAGCCGCCCTACTGCTCGGTCACCGTCGCCCCAACGCCGTCGTTCCCCGTCGCCTCAACCACGCCGCTATTCCTCGCTGCCCAACTACGTCCCGTCCCGGACGGAAAACTAGATCGTGCAGCTCCTGGAGGTAGTGCTGCATCATTTTCATCTGAACCAAATCCTCCGTTGACGCTCCCTACGAACGCGAACTTAATTGATCTACAAGTGGACGGTATTTCTATGACGGCGTTAATTGATACTGGAGCTCAGGTGTCTATCATCGGTGCGCGTCTCTGCCGTCGCCTTAGGAATGTACTCACGCCTGCTACAACTAAAGCCGTACGCGTCGCCGATGGCGGAACTGTTGTCGTCACGGGAATGTGTACCGCTCGAATAAGCATTGCCGGCCTCCACGTTCCCGTCCTCTTTACCGTGTTCAGCAGTTGCGCTCACGACCTTATCTTAGGGATGGACTTCCTTTCGACACATTCTGTCCTGATCGACTGTTCTGCCGGTACTCTTTGCTTAGAACTTCCTCTTCTGCGAGATATTAGCCCCAAACTCTAGAAAAGCCTCTGTACCACAGACTTTATCCGCATGCCGCATAAAGCCCTAACATTCGTCGAATTGGTAACGTCTTCACCGGTGCTTGACGGGGACTACATCGTCACGCCTATTGCTGATGTCCTTCTGGCGCGCGACATCACTGTACAACACTGCGTTGTCACCGTAGCCGGTAACCGGATACATCTCCCTGTTGTAAGTGCTACCCCAAGGCATCTCAGCCGCCACGCTCCGATCCTTATCAGATAACCACGTCCCCATTTTCGCTGCCGACGTGTGCTCAGATGTTCCGTGTCGCCCACCGGATACCACATGCCTCGACATGGCATTAAGTCACATGATCGCCCGGACCTCGAACCTGAGCAATCAGCCGCTCTAAGGCGCCTTTTGGCTTGTTACCGCGACATCTTCGACGTCAATAATCGACCACTAGGCAAGACTTCTCTTGTAAAGCACCGCATACACACTGGTGATTTTCTTCCCATTCACCGCCGACCATATTGGGTGTCTGCCGCAGAGCGCACGGTCATTCAACAAGAAGTGAACAAGATGCTAGCCAGAGGCATTACTGAACCCTCATATTGCCCTTGGGCGTCACCCGTCGTGCTGGTTAAAAAGAAAGACGACACGTGGCGCTTCTGCGTTGCATACCGCCATCTGTATCGCATTACGGCCTCCAATTGAACTCGTCGAAGTGCCACTTCGGCCGCCGGCAGATCAGAGTCTTGGGCCTCCTCGCCGGACCCAGAGAAAATTTGTGCAGCCCCGGGTTTTCCTGTACCACAGTCAGCCAAAGACGTCCGGAGTTTTGTGGGACTCTGTTCCTACTTCAAAATGTTCGTGGAAGTTTTTGCAACAATCGCTCGAACACTCACTGAACTTCTGAAGAAATACATGCTTTTTACGTCGGGTCCCGCTCAAACGGCCGCGTTTTCTCGCCTTGTCACACTTTTGACAACGCCGCCTATACTGGCCCACTTTGACCCATCCGCTCCGACGGAGGTCCGAACCGATGTTAGTTCCTAGCCCAACGACAACAGGGACACAACCGCGTTACGCCTATGCCAGCCGCCTCCTTACAGCTGCTGAGTGCAAATATTCCATTACAGAGTGTGAATGCCTTGCTCTTGTCTGGGCAGTCTTGAAGTTCAGCCCATATTTATATGGCATGCATTCTCTGTAATAACGGACCATCATGAGCTCTGTTAGCTTTCGTCAGTAAATGATCCTACTGGCCGGCTTGGTCGCTGCGTTCTGCGACTCCAAGAATATACCTACACAGTGACCTACAAGTCGGGCCGCCTACATCAGGACGCAGACTGCCTGTCTCGCTACACGGTGGATGAATCGAGCACCATCCCTGACACCGACACTGACGCTTGCGTCTTTTCAGTTTCCTTACGGACAAACATCGGCGACGAACAACGCCGTGACGCGTTCTTGCCTACTATCATCGAACGTCAAGAATCATCGTCTACCGACCGGTCCCATCGCTCGTTCGTCCTCCAAGATGGTGCACTCTACCGCCACAATTTTCACCCAGATGGACCAGCCCTGCTTCTTGTTATTCCCAAACACCTCCGTTCGGCAGTCCTTCACGAACTTCATGACCTTCCAACAGCCGGTAACCTTGGTGTATCGCGCACTTACAACCGGATCCGCCGACGCTTCTTTTGGCCAGGGCTTGTACGCTCCGTCAGAAGATACATTGCGGCGTGTTGAAATGTCAGCGCCGCAAAATACGATCGACGCTTCCCGCCGTGTGCCTTCAACCCCTTGACAGTTCGTCAGAATTGTTTTTTCGCGTTGGCTTAGACCTACTTGGCCCGTTTCCCCTGTCTTCCTCTGGCAACAGGTGTATAGCTGTGGCCACAGACTACGCCCCGCGCTACGCCATTACACGAGGTCTTCCAACAAGCTGCGCCACCGATGTCGCCGAGTTCATCCTACAGGACGTGATTTTGCAACATGGAGCTCCACGCCAGCTGCTTACGGACCGTGGCCGCACATTTCTGTCGAAGTTTATAGCCAACATTCTGCAGTCATGTGAAACAAGGCACAAGCTCACTACATCCTACCATCCGCAGACAAATGGCCTGACGGAGCGCCTGAATCGAACACTTACAGACATGCTTGGAAGTATGCTTCCTCCGACCACTCTGACTGGGACCTTGCTTTGCCGTACGTGACATTTGCGTACAATTCTTCGCGCCACGACACTGCCGGTTACTCTCCGTTTTTTCTGTTGTTCGGCCGACTACCAACGTTGCCCCTAGACACCATCATCCCGTTTCCCGCAGTACCGACCAGCGAATATGCCCTTGACGCTGTCATGAGGGCTGCCCATGCACGTGAAACCGCCCGCACTCGCCTATTGACTTCCCAAGAAAACCAACGGCGGTTGCAAGATCGCAGGCACCGAGACGTGCACTTCTCGCCCGGTTTTTTGGTCCTGCTGTGGTCTCCCACCCGTCACATTAAGATGTCGGAAAAACTGTTGTCTCGATACACAGGTACACACAGAGTCCTTCGTGCTGTAATCCCTGTAGCTTGTGAAATCTCTCCTGTCGCCTCGTCGTTTTCATCTTCCACACAGACCAGCGATATCGTACATGTCACACGCTTGAAGCCCAACCACTGTCCTAGTTACGTTGACGTCTGATGCGCTGAGACGGCGCTTCTTCCGCCGGGGATTATGCTACATGCATATTACCAGCCCCTTGAACCATGCGCGTGTGCGCCGGACGAAGAGAAGGAAGAGCTCTCTCCGCTCGGGCTCTGAGCTGAACCGTTCAGCGCTGCAACCGCTACTGTAAATATATCATGTAAATAGTCTACCGACGAGTATACAGTCGTCATTCACGTAACAGAATGATCATGAGAGACGCCGTGGTGGAGGGCTCTGGAAACGTCGACCACCTGGTGTTCTTTAACGTGCACTGACATCGCATAGTACAAGGGCCTCCGGCATATTGCCGACATCGAAATGCGACCGCCACGGACGGGATCGATCCCGCGACCTTCGATTTAGCAGCCGAGCACCATAACCACTGCTCCTCCGCGGCGGACGTTGCACGGAGAAAGACCATACCTTCTCGGACTGTAGGGTGTGACATTTAGTCGAAAGATCAGCGCATAAACTACGGTTTTTGTTGAGAATACCTTTTATTCCGGTGTGTACCCGCATACCAAGGGCCGCTGAATGCGGACATGAGCCACGCGTGATTGGGTGAAATGGTTTTCTTACGTAACCGACAGGCATTTCTCATTATTCATGTCGTCGCCTGTCAGTCATGTTCCTCATTCACTCATGTCTTCCTATGCCAATTCTCATAGCGAAGCTGTATAAGGCTGCGTTATGGCCGATCACTTCGACGGAGAAAATGACGCGTAGAACAATTTTCGGCGGTGAATATATATCGGTTTATGTAAAAAGTGCATAAGTAAAGGAGTAACGCGCCCTCTCACCACCGTCGATGCCTGTTTCACAGGCGTCACAGCCCTCGGTCGCGGCACTTCCAACCACTCGTTGCCTCTTTCTCTTGCGAAGCAGAGATCGCGCAAGCGCTGTTAGGCGTTGCCTTTCGGACTCGCTATGGCACGCAGGCGTGTGGTTCGCTCACAGGTAGAACAGCGGCCATTGAGGGGGCGGCAACATGCACTGAAGCGCAAATGAACGCGGGAACAACCTGAAGCCGGTGCCGCAGAACGTACAGCCGTAACCGCTGCCGGGGCTTCGAGTTCCAGCACGTCGAGCAGCTGCGACTCCGTCACGCAAGGAGAGCAGCTCGCAAGCCTTGGGCACCTATGTGAGCAAAAGACGCAGTGCGACCGGAATATTCGAGTGTATATCTCTGTTCGCGCGATATAATCACTAAATATCACTCTGCCGCAGAAAGGGGCCATCCTGGCGATCTAAGGAACACGTACGGCTGATGGGTCGTAGTTCGGCTTCAATCGCTCGACGTGAACAGTCTGATGGCGGATGATTGAACGGGCTTGACAACATAGTTAACCGGAGGTGCTTGACGTAGGGCGCGGTAGGGGCCTTCATACTTAGGCAGTGGCTTCGTGGAAAGGCCAGGAGGAGAGGAGGGAACACGAAGCCAGACCAATGTTCCAGGCGAATATGAATGGGGACGCAGGTTTGCGTCATAGCGGTCCTTCTGGCATGCTTGGTCTTGTGCGGCTAAGGAACGTGCGAGCTGCCTGCATTCCTCGGCATAGGTAGCGACTTCAGATAGAATTGTGTACAGAGGAATGGTGTCCATAAATGAGGAAGGTTCGCTGCCGTAAAGAAGAAAGAAGGGAGAAAATCCTGTCGTTGACTGAGGGGCGTAACTGTGAGCGTATGTAACAGAGGGTAGCATGCGGTCCTAGTTGGTGTGGTCAGCGGAGACGTACATGGACAGCATGTCGCCTAGTGTATGGTTAAAGCGCTCAGTCATTTCGTTGGTTTGTGGATGGCATGCGCTGGTTGTCCGATGCGCAACGTTGCATTCAAGGAGGATGACTTTTACGGCTTTAGAGAAAAACGTGCGTCCGCGGTCGCTCAGTAGCTCGCGAAGCGCGCCGTGGCGAAGAACAAGATTGTGAACAGGGGCGTAACCCGGGGGGAGGGTTGGGGGTTCAACGCCCCCCCCCCCCGAAGATTTTCAGTTTTGCTTGCGTATATATACACGTGCACATACAGACGCACGCACAAGCATACATAAATTATGGTTGAAACTCCTCCCCCCCCAAAAAAAAAATTTCTCGCTACGCCCCTATTTGTGAAGTCTAAATAAGCCGACTTCACGTGATGTGTCCTCTGGCAGCGCGGCAGTCTCAGCACACCGTGTCATGTGATCAATAGCGGCGATCATCCAGCGGTTCCCGTCTGGTGTGTACGGAAGGGGCCGTACAAATCAATTCCGATGCGGTCAAAAGGCTGGGAGGGACAAGGCAACGGCTGGAGCGGTCCAGTGACTATACGCGGTGGGCTCTTCCGGCGTCGACACTAGGAGCATGAATGCACGTATTGGCGTACGAAACGGTACATGCCATGCCAGTAGTACCGCAGCCGAAGGCGTGCATATGTTTTGATTACACCAGCGTGGCCGCATTGGGGGTCCTCGTGAAAGGCTCAGATATCGGCGCGTAGATGGCGAGGAATCACCATGAACCACTTGCGACCCCGAGATAGATTGTGGTTTCGGTACAGGAGTTCATCGCGGAGGGCGAAATGTCAAGCTGTGCGCCGCAACGAACGAGTGGCCGTATGTGGTGACGGGTTAGGTAGGAACTCCATTAGAGACTATCCAAGTGTCCTGGCGCTGCTCAGAAGGCATGTCAGCGCGCGTAAGGGACGCGGAATCGTAGTTGGAAACAGACGCATTTCCACAGTCATGGGGAAGTGGAGAACGAGAAAGAGCGTCGGCATCTGAACGTCTACGGCCTGACCTGTAGTCGACAGGGATCTCGTATTCTTGGAGTCCTAATGCCCATCGAGCTGGACGACCAGATGGGTCTTTTAGTGACGATAACCAGCAGAGGGCGCGGTGCTCAGTAACGACATCAAAGGGGCGGCTATTTACGCGTGGTGTAAATTTTGTGATTGCACAAACGATGGCAAGACATTCTTTCTCCGTCAGCTCTGGTGAGAGTGCGACTTGCGTAAGAAACGACGTTCTCGTCGAAGGCAGACTTGCGTTGAGCAAGAATAGCTCCAAGGCCGGTTGCACTAGCGTCCGTGTGGATTTCGGTAGGGGCGTCTTGGTCAATGTGACGGAGAATTGATGGCGATGTCATTACATGACGTAATTTCGCGAATGCGTCGTCGTAAGCGGAAGACCACGCCGTGATACCTTGGCTCTCAGCAAGTAGGCGTGTTAAAGGGGACATTATGGATGCGAAATTACCAACGAATAGCTGAAAATGTGAGCATAGGCCTATGAAGCTCCGGTGTTCTTTCAGGATCGACTACTCGGTAAACTCGGCGACAGCGCGGAGCTTTGGAGGTTCGGGTAGAATGCCGTCCTTGCTGACAACATGCCCTAAGATGGTGAGCTTCCGGGCGGCGAAATGACACTTCTTCAAATTCAGTTGTAGGCCAGCCTGTGTGAGGCATATTCCAGAAGAGTTGCGAGGCGCAGAACGTCGGTGTCGAAATCCTTTGAAAAAACAACGACGTCGTCAAGATAACAAAGGCACGTGTTCCACTTGAGGCCTCGAAGTATTTTGTCCATAAGACGCTCGAAGGTGGCGGGGGCGTTACAAAGGCCTAACGGCATCAAGTTGATGTCGTACAAGCCATCAGGAGTTACGAACGCAGTTTTTGGGAGAAGCGTTGGCACGCCGGTGCTTCTCCGCTGCAATTTGGTCGGTCGTCTTTTCTCTGCGTTGTCTGAGCATGTCTTGTAGAGTGGCATGTATTTCATTAAGTGGCCATTTATGTTTTGTCTTGCCTCAGACGAAGCCTCCTCTACGTTGAATCGGCCGCATCTAGCTGGCATTGATAAAATATAGGAGCTGCTGCGTGAGATGTGGACGTCATCTGGCAGTGACGTCGGGAAGCATGAGCTTACGCAGAACCCAGGACCAGTGCCAGGTGGCAGCACCATATCGTCGGCAGAGGGCTTTTTCCTGCATAGCATCGTTTTTTCAGCGCAGTCTAAGAAACACTAGGGTCTTTAGAATTAAGTATCTATGTATTTTCTAGTAAAGGAACACACTACCTAATACTTACCTATTGATGTTGCGCCTCAGACATGCGTCATATTTGCTTTTTCATCGACAATGTTCACAAATATGAACGCAGCTGCGCCAGTTCAAGATGACTGCGCGTTCAGCAAGTGCTTAAACTTTGATCGGCTGACTGAATCGTGTGACAGACAGACAGACAGACAGACAGACAGACAGACAGACAGACAGACAGACAGACAGACAGACAGACAGACAGACAGACAGACAGACAGACAGACAGACCAAAATTTCTGCGTTCAAGTACCCCAAGAAAGACTATCGTCTTTAATAACAAAATCACAGTGTCGCCGCAACGGCGAAGCAATGACTGCGATAGCAATAAATTGGAACGTAAGGAGAAGAACAGAAAGCAGCTCGAAATTGCCAGCGCGTCGCTCGAGCCCAAATTACTCAAGAAAAGAACGCACACAGGAGGAGCGCGAACCCTGATGCGTCACAGCTCGACACTTGAAGCGCACTGCTCAAACATAAAGCAGGACGCACGAAACGAACGAATAGGTACACACAGGACGAGCGCGAACTAACTCTCACAGCTGTTACTTATTTCTGTTTGAACAGCGCGCTCATTTCGCAAACGCGCCCGCTGCAGCGAGTGAAGTGACCTGCGTACGCTCTGTGATTTCAGCGCGGACATCGCGGCGAAAGCACAAAAAATACAATCCCCCGCTCCACCCTCGCGGCCGCCCCCTTCTTTCCTCGAGATAAGCGCACGAAGGCGACCCCACCCTGTGGGGCGAAGACCAACGGCGTTTGCATGAGCGGGGCGACGATCTTTAAAGCGCGCCACGTGCGCATTGCGCGCCACCAATGTGGTGAATAAGAAAGCATGATGAAGTAAATGGTGTATATAACTAGCTCGCCGTTAGCAGACTGAAAGACGGTACCGTTCGTGGCCTAACCGTCTAACGCCTCACGCTGCGAAGCGAGAGGTCTACCCATTTAATTCCGCGCGTCGGAAAGTTTTTCTGAATTAGTTTTCTTTGTCGGCGACGGTGAAAATCAGCCGAGACTGTTCATATAATTGCTGTCGCAATAATAGTAAAACTGTTGGATTCGAGCTAGAATCGAGCCCAGGATTTTGCGTGGCAAGCAGGGGTTCTACCTCAGAGCCGCGCCACTGTTTGAAACTGCTTCGAACAAAAACAAACACACTATATGAATGTCATGTAGTGGGAGGAGTTTACTTAGCGCGTGTAATATTGCATGGGAAAACCGTTGAATAACGCCAGGCGTCAAAACACGTGAAATGCGAAACGAGTGGTGGTTTCGAATGCCCACGCATTACAACGCGCTCAGACAGGTTTAATGATCGTCAGCAGCACAAGCATCAACATAGTTCGCATCTTGCCTTACGGACGTCATGAAAGTCTTGGTGGACCCGACATACAACACTTTCGTGTTAAAACAACAGACAGTTGTTTCCTCTCTGAAACAACTGTTTCATCTCCTCAGTGACGCAACATAAACGTAGTGCGCACTGCAAGCACATGCCATTAGATACTTAGTCCGCACGCCACGCACGACGGCCGCATGGCTCAAGCATAGCGAGCAGTGAAAAGCGACTGCCCGCGCCCAAGTGCGGAATAAGCAGCGCCTCACGCGAAATCAGCGATCAGGCAGGTAAATGAGCTTATATAGGACGCGCATGCGCTTCATTATCGCCCAGCGTAGCCTGGACGCGCTAACAGCGCCGCCTAACGTCCCAGAGGCAGCTTTTGGACGGTGCTCCGGCATACCACAAAATTTTGTCCTTACAGTACATGCGTAAGTGCATTGTTAATATCACCCAGCTTGAAAAAAATTCAACTGACCAGCCATTCTACATGGCGTCGGCAGGAAGGGCATCTCTGCAACTGCGTGTAGTCTACGTGTTTATTGTTTGTTTCTTATCGCCATAAACTGCTGTTTTTTGTGCTAGTGCTGCGCGCATGTACTTTTACCTCCGTGACCAATTTTTTCGTTGCTTTGCGCAACGAACGTTGATCTTGTTTCATCAACAAGCCCAATGCAATGTTTTTGTTAGCTGTGCTGTCTTTAGTAGCAGCACCCTATGATAGTGTAACCTTTGCACCATGTGAAAATGCACTGCATGCGGCAGGTACTTCCAGGACGATTATGTTCTGCTTCCATAGGATATACCGATTGCATGGCTATCATATTTGGTATTTGTATTTTTTTCTTAAGAGTGAATAATGCAGCGTTTTGTCTAAGACGTATTCTTGCTTTTTTTTCTAGCCTTGCACATCATGTATGCAGTTTGTGAAGGTAAGCATTTGATTAAATGAGCTTGTATATCGCTCTATAGTTTCATAGGTGAGATACCACGTAGCTTTTCAAATCCTAGGGGAAGCAAAGTGATAAAATTACTAAGGAGAAACCTTAAACGGAAAAATTGACTATCGGAGTCGGCGGCGTCAACAGGAGTGAGGCAAAAATCATCATCAAGCAATGATGTCTCAGATCGTCAAAATTTGCGACGGTCATGTGATGACGTTACACAAGACATCGTAGCTCGGTCAATTAGCAGCCGATCACGGAGGCAGTGCGAAACCACGTTAGTTGCAGAAAGCTATGGGAGGAGAGTGGGGGAATGAATACCTCGACTTAGAAGAAAAAGAAGAGGATAGCTTCCGCCTTCGAGTCGTCTTAGCCGAAGACCTGGGAGACGCTGTGAGCTTCTTTTTTTTCGGAAATCTTTCCTTGCTGGCTATCTCGTTGTGAACCTGCAAAAATGTCCCTCGCAAAACTAATGTAAGTTAAACAAGGGTTTCTGACGCTAGCCATCGTATGCAACAGCGCACATACAGAGAGGTTCACCATATATACACTCTCCAGGTGCTCAAACACGGCCTGAACACGCCCTGAAAGAGTTGGCAATATCTAGGTGAGCACGATAGCATATGAATACCCGAGACGACCAACAGCGGGGTATAAGAAGCACGGAAATCACACTTCTTCAAAAGCAGTAAACGTCAAATAGCCTCCCCTTTATGATATCGACCTTTCTTCAGCAGCAAGCACAATGTAATGGGACTCAAGACGAGTGATTTCTTTATAGGAACAACATTACCAGTAATAACGTTATTGTAGATATTGAGTTCAATAAATTAAAGTAACACTTGCCTGCGATTTCAAGTTAAGCGCAGTAATATTTGAAGTTCTCGCTTCATGTGCCGAGCAATAGCTTTCGGCTTGAAGGGGTCCTGACCACCCCTCAGGCTTTGTGAAAAAACGCATCCTGCGGAAAGCATCCACTGCTGTGAACAGCAGAGTTTGTACTTGGCGTAGTGCGCAGCAAGGAGAGCTTAAAAGCGGAGCGCGAAGTTCCCATTTTCTCAGGCGCCCTCTTTTCATCGAGACCTGTGCTTACTCCGTTCGAAGCTGCCGGTACTTGATGTTTGTCGTCACGGAACAAAAATCATGTTATTGGCCAGTAGGTGACATAAATGAAGAGCGGCATTTGGATCAGATGTGCTTGGGGTCGGGTGCCGCCACCTGCCGGCGCCGAGCTGAATTGTGTGTTAACATTGCACAGCATTCACAGGAACGCACGCAGAAATCAGAACAGGAGAGAGCGATCACTTTTTTCACGAGATAGCAAGATGATGATGCGCGCTGACTCAGCTTCTTTTCCCGTATCATCTCTCCCTGTGCAGCCTCCAGCGCGCTCATCGTGCCTCATCAAACCAGCCCTCGTGCTTGGCGAAAAAACATATCCTGCGGAAAGCAGACCCAGCAATAAACAGTTCAGCCAGATCTTGCAGTCGTGCGCTCCAAGGAGAGTATACAAGCGGAGCGTAAAGTTCCTATTTCTTCAGGCGTCATCTTTTAATGCAGAGGCGTATGCTCACTCTTTTCTGAGCTGCCGGCGCCTGTCGCTTCACGTCTAACAACCGACAGCATGCTATTGACTAGCAGCTGACAAAAATGAAAAGCCGCGTTGGGATCAGATGCGCTTCTTGCCTCGGGGTGCCGCCGCCTGCCGGTGCCGAACTCCATAGTCTGCTAACCTTACGCAGCACGCACACAAATCACAGTGGACGAGCCCACGTATGTAATCGGGAGAGAGTGAAGCGTTCGTCAGGGTGAGAAAAGAGAGGAAGCGCTTGATGCGAGTGTCACAAAACTCTAATTCCGCTCGTTCATCGAAAGTAGAGAAATTTTTCCAACAGCCAATTCGCGAGGCTCGTACTCGGGTCATTCGACGATTACTGGTTCGGGAACCCTTCCATATATACATATTATGACGTCTCAGTTGGAACGACGTTTATTTGGTCGCGAACTCGGGAGCGAACAAGCACCACGGACACGATGATGAAGAGCACGCACCCAAAGACGATGATGATGAAAGACAAACGCGTGATGATGATCACACTAACGCAGAGATGAGGAAGAAGTGCATAATAGATGCCTACAGTATCTAAGTATCTTTGGCTGTAAAACACTTCAATATGGCGAGGGATGGACTACATATATTCCGTCGTATTTTTCTTCGTTCTGCATAACGTCAGATTTCCGTCACTGGCAACGTAAGCACGAATGTGAAGCCGTAATATTTCGTGAAGAGGCCAGGGAAACGTCCTTCCACTACACCGGAAATCTCGTTTTCTCTCTAGAGAACATATGAAGATGCCTTCTTTAAAACCATTTATATAATCGCTCGCGTTAGTCACTGAGGCTTACTGAGATTGAGGATTCCGTCTATGACTCAATTGTTTCGTTCACCCATTTCTTATCGTGCCGTAGCTCGCAACGATCGCGGAAGCTTGCAGCGAGACTTTAAGGGAGACCCATCCTGAGCAAAGCATAACAAGAAGTAACGTCGCAACGCGCAAGGACGCCTCTTGGGTTTTTGATACACCACGTAGGATAGTGGCTTTACGCCAATAAGTCCATTCTTGCCAGCAGGTTGGGATCACGTATCCACCACCGCCGGAGAGATCGACAGGCAGCTTTTTGCTATTTCATTTGGAAGGCAGCGCTACTCGGCTATTCGGTGAGAGTGTATAGCTTTTCTTTCGCGCGCGAACTGGCTGTTTTTGCCTGCACGTCATTTTAACGTCGAGATATTGCACGATTTTCTGACGTCACTTGGCAGGCAGGCGATTTTAAGCGAAACAAAAAGTCCCACAGCCATAGCAAATAACGACTGGCGAGGAAGATGCAGTATAAAATAATTGTGCTCTTAGGTACTACCTAACTGCGTACAAATAGTCAGTATGCGATAGCACGTCTTCGTTGCTTTTGTTCAATCGCGTGACAGAGAAGCACTCACATCCAATAATGCAGATTATGAGGGATCGGGAATAGGTGTGTGGGATATGGAATACGAAACATTTCTGCGTTATTCCGCCGATTGCTTAGTCTTGTTTACCCCTGGCTTACCATCAAATCGGGCTGTTTTCACAGTCCTAGTGTCTCGTTGCCGCTAAAAGTTTCACGTCACGAGTGTGACCTCGCTTACGCAAGTACAACAAGCTGCGGTGGTTCTGTGCCAACAATCGCGTTGGTAGCGTCGTCCAGAGGCAAAACAAGTGAGACAAAGGTAGGTAGCTTTTCTAATAGCAAAACAATGAGCACCAGCGTGAGGATGGAAAGGAAGGTTGGTTTCATAAAAACGCCATTTCTCTTGGTATAATTTCTCCTAATCGCATTGCCAGCGCCAGCTTATCATTCAGCTTTCTTGCGGCTTCAGCTATAGGGTCCCTACGTCGAACCCCCCCCCCCCCCCCCCGTCGAGCTGAAGTAGTCAACCCAAAGTCCATCTGCGATGTGATCCCCATGCACCACGCGCACGGTAAGTTATGCAATAAGCAGTGGTGTTCAATGTGAAGCATGTGTCTCTCGTCTAGACAGCCGGGATAGCGGTCAGCCCATTCCTCCGTGCTTGAGAGGTCGTAAGATGGGCCGTGCTCCTCCTATCTTGCAGGTCTCTCACGGGAGTGTCAACTGTTGAGCGAGTCGAGGTGGTCGGCCACTGCGTCTGACAATAACTCCATGCGCAACCCCGTATATTGCCGCGTGTAACTTCACCGCTGGCGTTATCTGGGAGATACGTTAAAATATTGCATGCATTTGCTTACTATTGTTGTGTATAGTAACCGAACAACTTTTGCTTTGTAAACCTCGCCAGCGTTCTGAAAGCCAGTTTTCGTGGTCATTGATTGAAGTATGTGCATGCTCGCCTGTGCGCGGAGACGCATTGCTCAGTAGTTATGTAGCACGCCGGATGCTTACTGCAATACACATGCTCGGTAATGCGTACAGCCCGTCTATGGCCGTAAGCTGGAATGCCATTGGCGGCGCTTCAGCTCTCGGGAAAAAGTGGGACCATTATTTATTTCCACTGAATATAAAAGGTAGACCGGCATAATCAGTCATTGTGTATTGCAAAAACGAGTTTGTAGGTTAGCTTTTATAACTCTCTCACTTGCACGATTTTTTAAAATCAGGACACAAGTATTTATTTTCTGACGTACATTGCAGATTCACAAGAAAGTGGCACTGAAGAGGAGGATTATTCAGTCGAAGGTTATGGTAAGATATACTCGCTGCACATCTTTCTTACCGTGAAAGCTATGCTTAGTGATTTGTTGTAAATATATCACTGTCTATAATTTGTAAGGGGCACATATACAACATCTATTGAGGGGCATTTTAGGAAATAATTCTGTATCTTTCCAGCTTAAGTAATAACCCTCCATGTCACAAATGATTAGTATTGATTGTTTCCCTTCACTTTTCATGTAAAATAAGCGTACGGTAATCGTTTTGGTCTTCGTATTTGTGCTAGCGTTGTACCGAATCATTGTTTATTGCCAGCTGCTATGTACGTTTCTTTTTTTGCCGTGCTGCGGTGTTGATAAAATGAATGCGATTGCCAGCTATACTTTCAAGATAAGCGTACGAACCATGGATTGACTTGTCAGCCATTACCTCACTAAATGTCCTAATGTGGGGTGGGCTCGCAGCTATCGGATTTGCTAATACTCTACCGTAATATAATCGTCCATATTGGAATCGCGTTATGACATATGGGCGGAAAATTGAGATGTGGACTTTGGGAAAAAAACACAAAACGACAAACTTCGTCAATTCATTCATAGTAGGTTACAAAATTGGAAGACGACCTGAAATCTCAATTCACCCAGCTGAATATGAGAAAGCAATCCACTTCTTCTTTTCTTTCTTCGTTCGTCCTTTTCCCCTTTCTATCTTAATATCTTCCTGTCTTTCGTTCTGTCATTCTTCCTTTCTTTCTTTCGTTCTTTCTTCATTTTTTCTTCGGTTCTCTCGTTCTTTGTTTCTTTGTTTCCTTCTTTCTTTCATTTTTCCTTTGTTCTTTCTTTCCTTCTTCCTTTCTTTCTTTTTCCTTCCTTTCTTCTTTCTTTCTTTCCTTCTTTGTATCTTTCCGGTTCCTTTCTTTCTTTCGTTCTTCCTTTATTCGTTTTTTCCTTCTTCCTTTGTTTCTTTCGTTCCTTCTTTCTTTTTTTACTTCTTTTTCTTTCTTTGGCTCTTCCTTTCTTTCATTCGTTCTTGGTTTGGTTGTTTCTTTCTTTCCTTCCATCTTTCCAGCTTCCTATATTTCTTTCTTCCCTTTCTCTGTCTTTCTGTCATTTGTTCCTTACTTTCGTTCTTTCTTTCTTTGTTTCGTTCTTCCTTCCTTTGTTTCTTTCTTTCCACTGCGAACTTTTAAACAGTTATAGGGGCTTTCTGTTTTCTTTTCATGTGAGTTTTCATGCCACAACTCATAAATCGTCTAGGCGGACATGTATTTATTCAGCAGCAGAGGCATCGAAGCTTATGTGAACCTGGCAGTACTCGGTTCTAGAAGTATTCAGATTTCTAAATAAGCAGAACGTGAAAAATATACGAGCACTAATTGGCACTCATACTTTTTCCAACTATGCATCGATTCCGATTCGCCCACCTCTCTACCTTATTGCAAATTGTCATTCGGACAAGACAGAGTCTACAGCGACTCCACCAATAGTATTGAATAATGCAAAGGCTCCAAGTAGAAAAACGTTGCAACCACGTTTGTGCCAAAATGAACCGAATACAAGAATGAGCATTCGAAATTAAAGACGTGAAAACTTCAGAAAAAAAAAGTACAAGAAGCAATGTTTAGTCTTCATCCCTTCAATTATTATTCACAAGTTCGTTCTCAGAAAGTTAATAAAATAATCTTTGTAATATTTCTTTGTAACTGTAAGTGGTTTAAATACTTTGTAACCACTTTGTAAGTGGTTTCAAGCTGATCACAGAATATAACCTAATCGCAGCTGGCCTTTCCTCATCGTTGTAACCTACCATATGCGGTGACACATAAGGCCTAGGGATTATGGTATATCGAATGCGCAAATATATGAAGCCATTTGACATTCCAGGTTTTCATAATATAACATTGATAAGTGTGTAAATTGCAAGCGATTTTCGCATCGGTAACACAGTCTGAGAGCGCCGCTTCATGCTCGTTCGTCTTCATGCTCGGTTTGTGAGAAACCCACACTGCCGAACGTGTCAGAGCGTACAAAATTAACTTATTTTGAACAGTAACATTAACATAATTCAGAACAACACTTGCACGCTCCTATGTTTACTTCCGCACATTAAGAAAGGTTTCGGTATTTTTGCAGTCTTGCCGAGATTTCCGAGAAACAGAAAACTGCTTCTCGTTGTTTCTTCTCCGGCTTCATTAATTCCGGCAATTTTATATCATCAGTGCTACTGAGGTGAATGACGAAGAACATGCACGATCCACTTCGGAATGACGGGGTAGTGACACAAGTCTATTTTGACGACATATTTGCAACGTCGGTTAAGCGCTGAACAATTTCTATACCAGCTTCAGCGACGTCGTTCATTGTATGCTTCGCCGTGCATATGTGTGCATCGCGGAAGGGATGATAGAAAATGTGCATGTCGCAAGAATAATGCAATTTACGTTAATGTGTATATTTTACGACAAGATAATCCCAGTTCACTTCCACAATATTGCACTTTATGCCTACTAAATATTTTGTTTTTTGTAAAAGTAATCGTCTACTTTTCTCTCCGTCAACAAAACAGATAGCTTAAACGAACACTGTTTTGGTTAGGCTACGTTATATTTACTGATGAATGCCCGGCTCTTCTTGAATGCAATGTTCTTTAATTGAAAGGTAATCAGCGATTTATGAAGCCCCTGCTTTTTTGCGGTTTTCCATGCGGAGTACAAATATTTTCTTTACTACTGCCACGCCCGCTTCTTCTTTCATTTTGATGTGTTCGAGTTTGACCAGCAAGGACGGTTATCAACGCTCGACGCTGGCCGCGAAGCAGTGTTCGAGAAGCTTGACGATTTTAGTAGATCGTTTTGTTAAGATTGCGCGCCGCACGCGAATGTTCCAGCTTTGTCGAGAGATAGCGCTGCCACCAGCGATATTGCTGGAAAGTTACATAGCGCCTGTATAAAAGCCGACGCACTTGACCGCTTGTCAGTTGATCGACGGACGACGCCCTGTTCGCCGCTATCATTGTACAGCGTGTATTGCTGTAGTTCTAGTTCTCATTTTCCGGCCGCAAGTTCGGCCAAATAAACAGTTTCACCTGCAAACGCCGACTGCTGTCTTTGTCGACGTCACGACGACGTGACACTACTCTCTCAAGGGTGAAGGCAGTGGTGCTCAAGGCGAACAACCGAGAGCATAAAAGTGGTAATGTAAGAAAGGCTTAACAGTGTATACTGGCTCAAAGTGAGGCGTATTATCCTAGTTAAACCGTGCTGTCGAACGGAACCCGGTCCAGAAACCGTACCACAATTATCACCTTAGCTGAACACGAACTCGAGCCGCCATTCATGGAATGCATCCAAACAAGAACAAAAATAATATTGTTTATCAGTTGCGAAGAAAGCTGTTAAATGTATAAGCTACATCAGTTGATGCGGCCCTCAAGGAGAAACTGATTCAAACGAGCACTCATGTAAGTTTTCACTGTGGTGCATTGCTGTCTTTGCACAAATGACCGAGTTCCTGAAATTCACACGAAGCACGTCAATTATTGCAGAATACGTACTATTGAGGAAAACACATCTCGATGTAGACAAAGCTGTTTATTATTTCAGCAATCTCGACTTATTTTTATTTGTTTGAAAACCGAGCCCAATGTTGCGGCCTCTATGTAAAGGAGCACTATGCTTCACACCATATTCACGCAGTTCGTAGTACTCTTCTTTTTACCCTTATGTTCGTCGTGATCGTGCACACCTATCTGTCCTTGCTTTCCAAGGTGTACACGTAACAAATTATGTAAAAGGCTTGCCGAACAAACTAGAAATCGTATTCTTTTGGTTTCACGATATTAGTTGTTCATTGTCCTCTTCGACGCGGCTTGAACATTTCACTGTTCGTACATGCTCATAAATCTGTGGCATTTTACAGTTATTAGCACACTTAGGCAAAGAAGGAAAGATGCGAAAGAGACAGCTCGGAGTAGACGCGTCAGAGGGCAACACAAGAAAGCAGTGCTGTAGCGTTTCCATAGAAAGAAGTGCTCATAAGTGGCTGTGGTTATGAGTACGCCTAGTGCTACTATCTGCACTAATTTTCACCATTATGTATGAAAAATATTGACCGCTGCTTCAAGTCGGCGAACAGGCTGATTTCTTGCACCTTCCGAGAAAACTTGAGGATGTGCCTGTGGCACATCCTCAAGACTGGTTCAATAACACACGGCTGGTCACGTCCAGTCTTGACGAGTCTCAAGACTGGTCTGATAACACAAGACAGGTCACGAAGGTGCAATGGAAAGTTCATAATATCTGGGGTTTAACCTCCCAAAACCACACTATAATTAGGAGGGACGCCGCAGAGGAGTGAGCGAGTAAAAACGTTATTGAACATGTCCGGCGTCATTGAGCGGGGTGGGGCTACAAGCGCCCCGGCCTAGGTGACGGCCTCGAGTCCTCGGAACCGGGTGGCATCCTGGGCGTTCCGGACGGCCCACAGTTGATCGGCAAGGTCGTGGCGAGGAGAGCCACCTCCCATCGCGCCTCGCCGTTCGAGACAGCCATGTCTACAGGGTTCGTAGGGGACTGCTGCTCGCTACCGGTACGCTCCCACAGCATGTGCTGCAGCGTCGCTCTGGCTTCGCACGCTTTACACGCGTCGCACGTATAAATGTCTGGGTAGCAGAGGCGAAGGATCACGTGATTCGGGTACGTGTGTGTCTGTAGTTGTCTCCAGGCAACCTACTGTTTGTTGTTTAGTTGGGTGGTGCATACTTGAATCTGTTCAATCTGTAGTTGCGTGATGTCTCTGAAAGTGGTCATGCGATCCCCCCACGTCCATTCCCGCATCGCTGTCGAAGTGTGCGAGACATCGGGCCTGTCGGCAGGCGTCACAGCTCGGCGTGTAAGTCCTCGTGCCGCGGCGTGGGCAGTCGCGTTGCCCGCAAGCGGAGGATCCGCGTGGGCGGGGGTCCATATGAGGAAACTGTCGTTTTTGCGGCAAATGTTTCCTTCGTGAATTTGGATATTGCGGGCAGCTTCGCGGGACATTCGGCTGCTGGCGTAGTTGCGTATCGCCGCGTGCGAGTCCCCTGTTATCACCTCGGCGTCCGTGGTTGGTATCGCGAAGGCTATGGCAGCTTCTTCGGCCGCCTCCGTCTCTTCCGTGCCTATCGTCGCGCTCGTGACGAAAGTTCCTACGTGATCCGTGATTGCGACCGCGAAGCCCGGTGGCACTCGTAACGGGCCGCGTCCACGTAAACTGTGTCTTGCCGAATTTCTTTTCAAGGTCCTGGGCGCGCCTGGTGCGCCGACCGATGTGATGTGTCGGGTGCATGTTCTTAGGCAACGGCAGGACGACGATGCGCTCGCGAATACGTCTGGGTATCTCGACCTTTTTGCCGCGCTGCGTAAGGTAGTTGATGCCCAGTGTCTCGAGGATGTGTCGACCGGTTCTGATCTTCGCCAGACGTTCGTACTGGGCGATGTTGTGTGCTTCGATTATCTCATCTAGAGTATAGTGTAACCCCAGCTCGAGAAATTTTTCCGTGCTAGTATTGACCGGTAATCGAATTGCGCGTTTGTACGCCTTGCGGATGAGACGATCTAGTTTGGCACGTTCAGTCGCCTGCCGCAGAGGAGGAAGATGCAGCCGCCGCGGCCGGGATTCGATCCCGCGACCTTTGGGTCAGCAGTCGAGCGCCATAACCACTAAACCATCGTGGCGGGGCCGCAAATGAATGTTAAGAAATATGAGTTCTAGTAAGTATTCGAATGGAGCCACTTGAGCAGTGCTGGCTCTAAAGTTTCAGATTAGCACGATTATCTTAGCTGCACTCTGAACTAGCCACATTTAAATGTTTGGTATGCCAAACCGGTTCCTTAACTAGTTTATTGTAGTGAGCTGCTGAACGAGCAGTTATAAATTTTTATTTGTCACACCGACAGCTTCACCGGGGTGAAATTGAGCGTTTTTGAGACAAAAAAAAAATGGAACAAAACACCTGTTTCTTTTCTTTCTAACGCTGATTTAAACTACCGTGCGCTATTATTTATTTGTTTTGCACAAGCTTCTCATGGTTACTGCGATACGCTAGTCATGCTACCTTGCTTATACGTTCCCAGTAAAGAGATATTTTGCAATGATTTGGCGATACTTAATTGAACGCTGATTTTTTTTTCCAGGACCTGTGAGGTGCCACTTTGTGAACTCTACAGTCGGTCTGGTACGTAGTGTCCTATTGTGTTTTTTTTTTCTGGTGTAGAGAAATGGTGCATCGCCAGTAGTAAGAGACCTTGAGGACATCATCAATAGCATGAACTGAACCTTAAAAAATAACCGTGTTGAACGAACGAAATTCATGCAGGAAACTCCGACACCTTCCGTGCACTGTGGAAGAAGAAATATTAGAGAAGGAAAGGCAGGGAGGTTAACGAGTTTAGGAAAACCGGTGTGCTACCCTACACATGGGAAAGGGTGGGAGAGATTTAAAGATGGAGAGGAAAGAGAGACAGAAAGATAGCACATGACACTGCACACACAGAATCAGTCGGTCACTCTTGCGTGGTACGCGACATTTCTGTCACAGCTGCTTCTCCAAGTTCGTCTCTCTTAAAAATCTCAGCAGTGACGTCGGCTCCTTCAGCTTTCGATGTCTTCTGTTGATGATATGCAAGAAATGTTTCAACAGATATTTGTCTACTGTCAAGGTGCGCTAGAAGGGACGCCAGTGACTGTCTCTGAACATTATATAACGGACAGTCGCACAGGACGTGGTGTAGCGTCTCCTCGCAACGACAGGCATCGCAAAGAGCGTTGTCGGCCATTCCAATCCGAAAGGAACAGTATTTCGTCAATGCACTGTGGGAATGGACGTTGTGCGAAGCACTATGCGGGTAGCCCGATACTCGAAATCTTATTGTTTATGGGTGCGCCTAAACCACGCTGCGCGTGACCCCGAAACTCTCCACAGTTTCATCTTCTGACAGGCGTTTGCTGGCGTCTCATCCCATGCGGTGTCACTCGTCGTCACTCGGAGACTGCGCTAATTTCAGGTCTCAGCACCACTCGGCATCGAACACGCCGAGATATGCAGTCTCAGGAGACGCCCACAGTGACGATTAACGAGCGGGTGGGCTTGACAGGAGGAACACAGTCGAATGTGGTTGCTGTAGTAAGAACAACCTCGTCACAATAAATATATTATGCAATTTACGTTATTATGTTTATACATTCCCGATGCATTTGACAAGATGACTTGTTACTAGCCGAGTTTATGAATATCTCTTGCGACATCTCATGTTACGACATCACGTCATTCATTCAATGTAATGTCATTCAAGTGTTAGCAAGATGAAGGCCAAGACATGGCATGCAATCTATATTTAATAATAATTGTAGGGGTTTTCCGTCGCAAAACCACGACATGAATATGAGGGACGCCGTAGTGGAGGCGTCCAAAAATTTCGACCCATGGGGCACTGTAGCGTGCACCTAATCGAAGTACATGGGCCTCTAGCATTTCACCTGCATCGAAATGCGGCCGCCGCGGCCATGATTAGCATGCAGTTCATGATATGTAATGCATCTATATAATGATATAACGTGGCAAGACACGTTGACGTGTCGTACAACTTTTGTAGTGCTTGTATGACATGATCTCATTGTTGTCTGAAGAATGGATGTCATGACATGCTCTTCGTATTGTGTCATGAATGCGCACTATCGAACTAATGAGACGCTTTGCATGGTATTGAATGCATGAATATCATGACATGCAAACGTGCAGTTCATATGATGAGGTGCTGAAAATAGTATTTGATGCCTATTTTGACGTGGTTGTCACTGTCAAGAAAGCACCAGTCCAATCGGTATAGACTGAAATTTTTATTAGGCGCACTTGCGCCCAGCAAGACGAACTGCTTATAGTACAATGACAGCGACCAATACGGTTGACGGAAAACCGATCTGCCGGTGAAACGCGTCCATGCTTAGAGACGTGGCATCGTATATTCCAGTGTGACTTCTCATCGTCGCCTAACTTAAAGAACGGGGCCTGCACTAGTCGGGTCGAGCGCACAGGCTGGCTATATAATTAAAGTAAACGCTCAAGAGGTTTGCAATGCGGTGTGTCATCATCAATAACACATGGTTGCAAAGAAAATGAAGTACGCCTGTCAATACGTAATTTAAGGCTGCCATTGCAGGACACACGTAATATTATGCCGCCATTGGAAATGGTGTCATGGCACATCATGTCACACAATTAAAATTATGTTTGAATATCAGCATAATATTTCATCCAAGGTAAAACACAATACCGTCATGTCATGTTTCGAATCATTCCAGGACAACCATGACATGCATGGTATGCCAGTCCCATACTACCTATGAGTTATGTTAGTCGGACGTGCACGTCACTCCATGAACATTCTCCTATCTATCAATGTGTTTTAACGACCACCGGTGTTTCACAGTGGTATCCGATCACTTATGTTACGGCATGCGCGACATGCGTGGCATGCCCTTTATATCACGGCACCAAATGCATGTCGTGCCATTAATCTCATACCCGGTCATTAATTGTTCGACTGAGAGAGCCAAAACAACCGTTCTCTGCCGCCTGCGGCTTGGAGTGTTGTTCACGAGCAGCTTTGCTTACCAAATCTAAATGGCCTGTGACCACTGCGACTGCGAGGAAATCACTGCACACGCCATATCTTACTATGCTTGTTACAGCACCTAGATGCACTCCCTCTCGACAACGTCAGCACGCCTCGATGACCAGCCGTTTTCTGAGCAACCATTTTGGAATGCCGGAAAGATCGAGCTGCACACATGGAAGCGACGAAGGCGTTGCTGAAGTTCGTGCGGTCAATCGGCCTCGCTAAACGACTACGAAACTGCCGTGCTATAGCGTGTGTGGGTAGCGAACTTGATCTTTATTTTCCAGTTAACCTCCCTGCCTTCCACATAACATTTATCTCTGCGACAAATCGTACCAAGCACACCTTGTTACATCCAGCGCAATAAAACGACCACGATAGCTTTACGATGGAATACTGTCATTTATGTCATGCTATTGAACGTGGTCGTCAAAGTGACGAAAGCAGCACTCGGTGTGTTCGACACGAAACTTTTTATTTGGTCGAACCTGTGCCCGGCAACTGAAACGGCATAGTACAAGCAATTTACGTTGTACACTGATAGCGGCGAACAGTGCGTCGACCGTCGATAATCTGACCATCGGCGGAACACGTGCTATTTTATGCAGCAGCCACTGAACCTTCCAGCGTTATCACTGGTACTCACGTAAACTCTCGAATAATCTTGATTATTGCGTCCTGCGCTCAATCTTAGCAAAATCATCTAGAACAATCGTCAAGCTTTTCAAACACTGCGGCGCGGTCTTTTCGGGTGAAAGCCGCATACATTTAAAAAAGCACACGCCCCATACATGAATCACAAGTGGCGTTATTCATGCATTGACGTCTACTTAATGCGTCTCATGAACACATCCATGTTTTCAAAACCAACGAACCGACTACAAGAGCACCACCAAAGCACACCATAAGAGATAGCCAGGAACTGTCGAAATGCCTTTGGCTCAACAAGAAGCACTTAGGGAAACACTGGTAGTTCAAGAAAGCAGACTTCCATTTATGTACACGATTGAACTGCTAGAGCTGGGGAAAAGGAAACGGAAGAATTCAGTTCGCAACTGTCATGAAGGAAACAGCACGAAAGTATTTACAAGATATATCTTAGGTGGCTTGAAGGAAGAAGAAAAAATAACGTGGCCGATCACTCCGTCAAATGAATCGGTATAACACGAAAGCGAAACGTGTCGTCACAGAGGTACTGCTTATTGTGTAGTGATGTATGAGATCGTCTTCAATGTCTATTGGTGTTTGGCAGCTATAGCATCGTTTGGCGTCGATGCATGCACGTTGACGCCTAGTGGGGCATCTCCATTGCGACGATTAACGCCCTTGATCATGATTTACCCGTTGTGGTAGCTGAAGTTTTTAACATATGCCTGGACACAGCGTATCGTGAATCCCGCGCAAAGATAAAATCAAGATGCACATAATAAACATTTGTATTCGATATGCATTTCTTCAAAGCGAAACGGGACGTTGGGCGCTCCCGAGTAATAGGGTAACCTACGCCTGTGCTCATGCTTGCAATACCACACTGCGCTTCAGCAACACGGAAGGCAGAGGTTCGTAGTTGGAGGCGTGAACGCACGCTGGCGTTCAACGTGGCGCTCGCCTCTGTCTCGCTCCATCAAGGCACGACATTCGCTCGACGGCATCGTGGCCTTTTTGCGGCGCTTATTTAAGAAGTTTTATCAGTCGGTGCTTATCGCACTCGAAGCAGTTGGTGGCGGAGGAGCACCGTCGGTGCATGTGGAAACAGCACTACTCTGACAACGAGCCATGACAAATTATCACGAAGTGAAAGGCAAAGAAAGTAACTGCGTCTCGGACGACTCCCAGATGCTTGTGCGGCCAGTGTTGACCGCTGTTATTGAGATGCTTTAACCATGGCCTGCGAAATGGCGGACCGGTAGGGCTCCTGCCGGCGCGCAATATCGGAGGCCACGCTTTATCTGCATCGTCACCGAATCGCTCGCTATCGGTGCTAATTAGTATCATGACGCAGTACTTCAATACACCGCTCACCGACGGCGGCACTACCCAACCGCCTAGCCCTTCCACCAGAGAGCACCGTGTGAGATAGAATATGTGAGTGATATCAGGCGCGTTCGAGACGCTTCCTGCATGTGCCTCGGTGGCCTAGTCAGCTGAGGGCCCGGCGCTTATCGTCGCGGACCGAGATGTCATAGGTTCGGTTCCCGCTGGCGGAACCTTTTCTTTCTCATTTTTTTGTGTGCATTTTATCAATGTCATATCCGTGACGGAAATGCGTCACTGAAATTTTGGTGGGCTCCGGCATTAAACACTTTCGTGTGAAAAAATATGGTTATTGACCCTGTAGGCACCTATCTATAAGGGGAGGTAGTCTGCTATACCATGCATGTGGGCCACCTCCCCAACTTTGGTTATGGCCGGAAGCTGGACCCCCGGGCTGTAACACGACAGTACTTTTCCCACGAAGAAGCTCGACGCGGTGATCAAGAAAGTCGTCAGAAGTGATCTGGGGCTCCCTATTCGCACCAACACTCAAAAACTGCCCAAGTTAGGGGTACCCAACACGACTATTGAAATCGCGGAGCCGCAAGAAAGCTCAGAAATAGCAAGACTGCCTACAATTAGCACGGGGAGATCGATCCACGATAGAATCATGATCAACCCTGTCATCCACCAAGAGACATACACCAAGATACAACAGGATTTTGAGGACAGCATCATCGTTGCTCCGTTGCCTATAAATATGCACCAAACCTTCAACGTCAACAGGAGGGTAGCACGGGCTAAGTCTTTAATGTATAAATTGTATAGGGGGCAGGGGGACTTGTTTTGTCGACTCAGACGCCTATAAGCACTGAACCATTTTCGCAGTGGCGGTAGTAGACTACCAGAGCAAGTGTACCAACTGCGCCACGGTTTACACTAGCAAACCGGAAATCGCTGAACAGGTTGCCATCACGTTGGCCCTGACGGGCGATAGATACACAGAAATATACAGCGACTCAAAGCCTTCAACAGGGGCAGAGCCTTCAACAGGGGCAGGATGACCCCACAAGCCGCAAGGATAATTAACACAAAACACACAAATGATACACATTACATATATTAGTTCCCAGCGCACCTTGACTCACTAGATGACATTCCCTTGAATTCAAATGAATCGGTAAACGGCGTTGCCCGCGAACTTACGGGTTGTGCCGCTTTTACATATGGCTTTGATTCTGCTGGATTGGAGTATCTACAAAGGGATACGCCCACGGCATACAATGAAATAACCAAACATTATTACCAGGGAAGGAGAGAGCTAGCACCACCTCACATTAGACTTAATAGAGCACAAGTGGTTAGACAACTGCAGACTCAGACTCATTACTCACCGGCACAGACAAACGTATGATATGAGATAGAGCACTGCACGGGCCTGATTGTTCGGCCCGGGCCCGACCCGTGGTACCAAGCCTGGGCCCGGCCCGGGCGTACATGACCGAACCCAGTCCGAGCCCGACCCGGGCCCGTCGTTCCAAGCCCGGGCGCTCATTACTAAACTTATTCAGGGCACGCGTGTTCATGTCCAGGTCCGGCCCTGGCCCGCTAGGGGTATGGTTGTTCATGATGAATATTAATGATGCCTTGCGCTTTGTAGCGGACGATAGGACGGAAAATCCGGTGTGTACATGCATCAGAATGTTGCTTTGCCCGCAGTGGTGGCTCAGCGGTTAAGCTGTTTCGCTGTTAAGTCCTAGGACGCGGATGCGATTCCACCGGCCACGGCGGCCGCATTTTGATGGGGGCAAAATGCAACTAGCCGCGTACTTATCTTTAGGTGTACGTTAAGGAACTCCAGTTGGTAGAAATTATTCTGGTCCCCACTAAGGCGTGCCTCGTAATCATATCGCAGTTTCGGCACGTAATACAGAGAAATATAAATGAAATGTTTCCTATATGGCACACGGCAAGTCATTAGAATAACAGTACAGTGAAAATAAAGATATCAATAAAATATATTTAAAATAAGTGTACGACTAACATGAAAAAGCGGACAGAAGCAAACCCGGGACATTATCTTGAATGCTGTTATCTGCACTCGCGTTAGAAACATAATTCACGCATCTTTTTTAAAAAAGAGGTTCTTGTTTCATAATATGTTGCAGCAAGATAAAAATCGCTGACGTTATATATGGTGAACAGCCACCAAAAGCAGATGAATCGTTCATATTGTAACGTCACCACGGAAACGTAATCGCCACATAGAATATAATTATATAATCAAACTGCTACATACCATACTTGATGCTATTCCATAAACGCACCAGTATAATACAAGCCCTTAGCATTAGCGCTATAATAATGCAACAGTATGGACTGTAATCGCAAGAATGGTAATGGGGAAATTGCTTGTAGAGCGGGTTTTTTGTATAATTCATTTTTCTTCACGCGGAAGCCGTGTGCGTTTTTGTAGAAGAGAAAGAAAAAATAAAGCTATATTTTCTTTGCTAAGCTTTACTAAGAGCCAGCTCTTTGCACGTGTCACTTCATCTTGGCACGAATGCCTTAGACCATGCAATGCATAACGCTCGCGAGTACCCGAAGGCCGGACATAGGCCTTTTGATGAGCGTGTCCGAGTCCGTCCCAGCCAGCAGCCCAGACCCGTAGCCGGGGGTGGGCAGCACCCCCCCCCGAAATTATGGTGGAGGGGGTGTTTTGCCGAGAGAAATAATAAAGATAGGTGTTTTCAAGGCTTTCACCAAGTGCCACCCCCCCTGAAAAAAATTCCTAGCTACAGGCCTGCCGCAGCCTCACGCTCGGGCCCGGCCCAGGCCCGCTGCTTCAAGCCCGGGCCCAGCCCAGGCCCGCACTTTCAAGCCCGAGCCCAGCCCGGGCCCGCCGGAAAACGCTTCGGATGGCCCGGCCATGGCCGCGGGCTGGGCCGGGCCCGGGCTTTCGGGTCGGCCCGGGCCCGTGCAGTGCTCTAGCGTAGAGCCACTTTCTCGACTGGCAGTGAACCACTGGCGCAGCCATGCGGGGGTGGGGGGGGTAAACCTTTTCCCCATCCCCAGAATTTTTTCATACTTGCGTGTGTGTATATACACGCACGCACATATATATAGTATGGTTGTCCCACCGCACCCTCCCTGAAAAAGACTTCTGGCTATGCTACTGCAGTGAACACCTTAAAAAGTAAATTACAAACAAAACAAAAGCTGCGTGCACATCATTTTGCTTTCTTTTTTTTTTGTTCTTCACACTCTTTTCCACTAACGGCTCTCGGCATTCACCAACCGCTCGACCCATGTCGGCGCGGCGGCGAATGCTCGCCGGCGTGTCCCGCTTCACCGCTGCTAGCGGTTGTTGGTTGGTTGAACTAGACGACTAGGTTGAACCCCATAGTTCCCAACAGTCAGTCTTACGCGGTAACATGAACGGCGGTCTAAAACAGCACCCGGGAGCGAAGCATGAGGCTAAATAGCGTTCATATAAGCGCCAATTTTGAAAATAGGCATTTATAGGCATTTGTAAGCATTTAGGCACGAACGCCAAAAATAGGCATTTAAAGGCACTATAAAAATACTATAAAAGCACTTCTTAACCTCTAATTCATGCTCCTATATCAAAATGGCGTGATAGGACCACAAGGAACAAAATAGGCATTTGCCTATAATCCGGTCTCTTGTCATAACATGAATAATGCCTGTCATATTCATCACGAAGCTTTCAGCAAAGAAAATCACAGTGTCTCTTGTGCATTGACCTATGCCGACTCGAATGCTAAAGCCATCTTCTTTTTCTTCTCAATCAATGTATTAGGGAGCCTACATGAACGGCCGGTCATGTAGGCTCCCTAGGTGTATTTATCATGCCCCGCACCCTCCGAAAGATTCGTGCACCTAGTGTGGTTTCGCGCTGCCTCCAGCATCGGAGGCACCTCACCTGAATTTTCACTGCCTCAGTGATGAGCCCACCTGTCAAACTACGATGTCATGCGATGACGGTGTAGGCTTATTCCACAGGAGCGAAGGAACGAGACGGCGTAACCATAATCGACGCTAGCAGAGAACACATCATCTTGGTGTTCGCGCTTAAAAGTAAAACTTGAATTCAACGTTGCAAGCTGCGCGTTGAAGAAAACTCGTTTATTTATTAGTTTTCTTCTTTCAGCTGGCGCCTCCGAATTGCACCGTGCCTTGTTATAACTCTACCGCATCGTGGAATCAAACGGAACCGGATAATTCTACGTGCTATGTGAGTACCTTTAATAACACTTGCCTTTAAATCATTTAATTGACCACTCTAATTGACTATGCTCTCCCATCGCATTCCTACACCGTGTGCGTGAAAGTCTCTATAGCTTGACGAGATAAAGGACACATTGTGGGTTGTAAGGAGCCCGAAGAATCATGGTCCCTTACTAACGTGCACCATTTGACACATTATGTAATACACATTGGCAAAACCAATAGAAAATATAGTTCAGACTTATTCACAAAATAAAATTCTTCTTTGAGGTTCTCTCCCAAACGCAAACTCTACTGAGAGGAGAATATTCGGGCTCAAGCTCACCAAAATATTGCTTCTAAGCCTGGCACGCCTTGGCTAACGAACATTCAACTTAGTGACAGTCAAATAATCATCACTGTCGTTTTACTCAGCCGGGTTACTCGAAGAGATGTGTGCGAGTATATTGTACATTTCAAAAAATCTACTGAGCCGTGGTGACGAGGCCTCAGACTGATGTCAACCCGAGGCAGTGTTGCGTAGTTGAATATAGAGAAGTCCTGTAGGCCCACATTTGACTTCTATTCAAGTGTTCGCAAACCCTCTAAGAGATTGTATATACAAAACCTTATGGGCTTTGATTTTACTGCACGCACCTTCGGGCATGGAAAGCGACCATGGTAGTGTAAGTATCCAAGCTAGGTAAACTGATAGCAGGCAGTTTTAAAGGAGTAATTCTATAAATTTATACAGTAAATAGCGTAATTATAGTGTTCCCGTGAGAGTGTGCCGCATAAACTTTGGGTTACGTAATAGCATAAGAACGACAGTGATTTATTTCACAGGTGAATCACACTCTCATCACCTCGGTTTTTGTTGTTAGTACAGTCGAAACTTCATTTGGCGGAATACTGACCGCGCTTTATTTATTTCTTAAATTTGCAAGCTCGTAAAATCGATAAAACGTGTCGTGCTTCTTCGATATAAATTTGTTTCTTCGTAATTATTATAAATGTGCTAAATACAGCCGAACGTCACACTAAAGACGTACAGCTCGACGCCGATACGCCCGCAGTCGATGCGCATCTCCTCCACCTCTGGGAGGCTAGAAGATGACTTCTAGAAAGGTGGAAGCTACAAAAACGCATCGCTGTCCTCACCGAGCAAACTCAAGATTATTCGAACCAACTCGCCAGACAGAACTGGCACGCTTTCTGTCAAAAACTACATGGGACTCTGTGCACCAAGAAGACCTGGCACCTACTACGCGCTCTTCTAGCCACGCAACCCTCCGAAGCGGCACAGAAGCAGCATCTTCGAAAGTTTATCCACAACTACGCCAGCTCGAAAGAACATCTCCTAGAAGAAATACAGAAAAAATCACACCATCTCCCGTTAAAGGGGACCAGGAGGCTATGCGAAGCAGCGTTTCGGCATGTCGAGCCCGTGTTTCAAAGCGGAAGTGGAGAGGGGGACGGGCATTGGAGAGGGAGAAAGTGGGAGAGGGGAAGGGAAGAGGGGGTAGGTGGGAGAGGGGAGGGGGAATATGGGAGAGGGGAAGGGGAGATGGGGAAAGTGGGAGAGGAGGTGTGTGGAGAGAGCTCGCGTATGCGCAGTAAGGGTGGTCATGCCACACACCACCACTACCACCACCGGTTTGAACTGCGCCATAAGATGCATCTAAAAGCTTTCTGGTGATGCACCCGCAGTCGCATGAGTTCCCACCATAGAATACGCTGGAATATCAAACCCTCAGCTCGACCAGCCCTTCACGTAGGCGGAACTATACGCGACCCTATCGAAGTTGTCAAGAAATACAAGCCCCTGCAATGACCGGATAGTTAACAAACAATTACGCAACTTACCGCACAAGACCACCACGGGTCTTCGATACTGCAACGATTACTGGGACAAAGGAGAGCTGTCTGCGGTTTGGAAGCACTCGGAGATCACCATGATCCCCAAACCTAACCAACCTATCGGTATTGAGAACTTTCGCCCGATTTCCCTCACCTCGTGCGTGGGAAAGCTCTTGGAACACATGGCGCATGACCGCTTGAGGCAGTACCTAGACGATTGTGGACACCTACCAGATGCCATTTTCGGCTTCAGGCAGCACCTCTCGGCTCACGATGTGATTTTACTACTCAAAGAAGGCCTCCTTGATCGCCTCAGCTATCGAAGCAAGTACTCAATACTCGGAGTCGACGTCAAGGGGGCCTTGATAACGTCAGCCATGACGGGATCCTCAACAACCTCGAAGGCACCGGCTGTGACACTAGGACCTACACGTACGTGACAAACTTTCTGACCGACCGTACGGCAACTGTGGGCATCCGGAACATCCGCAGCAAAAGCTTCCAACTACCAAAAAGAGGTACGCCGCAGAGATCGGATCGGTACGCCGCAGGGACCGCTACTGTTCAACGTGGCGATGGTCAATCTGCCAAAACTTCCCCATAAAATACCAAATGTGCGGCACGCGGTGTACGCTGATGACATCACACTCTGGACGAGGGCTTCGAACATCGGAAGACAAGAAAGCTGCTTACAAGATGCTGTAGAAAGAATCGAAAGGTATCTCCAAAACTACGGTCTCCACTGTGCCCCTGAGAAGTCCGAGCACCTTGTTCTCAAAGCAAGAACGAGAGACAGGCCTCCCATATACCAAGAGCCCGACCCTAGCGTCCCCCTAAATGGGACAGTAATTCCAAAAGTCGAGACGGTACGAGTGCTTGGACTTCATATCCACAAGGACGGATCGGCAGCGGCCACGTTACCGAGACTGCAACGGACACTGTCGCAACTCAGGCACCTCATCAAGAGAATCGCAAACCAACGAAACAGGCTCAAGGAACATGATATCCTAGGGACAATGCAAGCTCTGCTCACCAGCGGCATCTAGTACGGCACGCCGTACATCACATTTATGACCGCAAAAATAGAAAAACTTAATACTATGATAAGAAAGCCAACCAAAGTCACCCTGGTACTACCCCCCATGGCGTCTACTACATGTCTTCTTAAAGTGGGCGTCCACAACCCGTCGCAAGAGCTCGTCGAAGCTCACAAGAACAGCCAGCTGGAACGGATAAAGCTCACGACCACCGGGAGGTCGGTGCTCCGGCACTTCAACTACAGGGAGACGTACATCGCCGATGCAGACCGGAAAAAAGCGCATCCCGCTGGACGTTAGAAAGTCTCTCTCCATCTCTCCTATTCCGCGCAACATGCATACGACATTCCACAAATGAAAGGCTAGAACTGACGCTATTAAACGAAAGTTCAAGCAAGACCCAGACGCCCGCTACACCAACCCGGCCAAGTATCCGCGCAGAAACGCGTACGCTGTAAGCGACGTAGACTCTCGAGGCCGAGAGTTAGCGTCGGCCACGGCCAAGGCACGCAACTCAGAAGCAGCGGAAGAAGCTGCAATTGCTCTCGCCAGAACCATATGTACAGTCGCGCCCAATATGACTTGCAACACGGGAGCGCGTGGCCTCACGAGTTCAAAGACTGTCCATGGCTTCCACTAGCCCTTATTTTGATAACTAAACGCTGTTCTGGCACTCGGGAATGATTCTAAACAAGAAAATATCATTTAGTTGCTGAAATAAAAGCAATTTGTAGCCATGCGCAATATTTGAACTCATGAGGCCACGCGCTCTCGTGTTGCAAGTCATACTGAGCGTGACTGTACAGACGCCTTGGTGATATTCACCGACTCCCAAGCAGCTTGCAGGAATTATGTGAAGGGCCGCATCTCAAACGATGCACTTAGCATCATAAAATGGCGAAGCACTCCACTCCCATATACCTGCGTAATATGGGTGCCAGGACACGAGGGTCTACAGGGAAATGAAGCGGCCCATGCCGCTGCCCGCGAGCACGTCAGCCGGGCTGTCCTGGACCCACAGGATACCCGACCCGTGGCTGAAGAAGTGGATACTTTACAGAACACCTATTCGTCTGTACTTCAACACTACAGACTGCAGCGACGGCTGTATCCCCCACCACACCCAAAACTGACTAAAGAAGGAAACGTGGTCATCAAACGCCTGCAAAGCAACACGCACATTCATGGAATATTAATTCACCGCCTCTACCACACGAAACATAGCTTCACGTGCCCCCTCTGCAGCGTACCGGACACCCTGGCACATTTGCTCCTGGAATGCCCGTGTCATGTAAACCGCAATGTGCAACCGGAGACGGACGTCAATCAAGCACCAAACACGAACGACGACCAGCTAACCGACACGTGGGAGGCCAGGCTCGCCCTCGAGGACCTGGAAGACCAGCGACAACTTGTTACCAGAGCCAAAAGGGCAGTTGAAGCCAGAGGGTTCCTTGACTAGGGAGCCCTCCCACCTTAGGGTACCACCGAGCATCGCTCAGAATTCTGTTTCGCAAATAAACGTTTATTGCTCTCTCTGTCTCTCGTATTCATCATTTTCCGCCGCCTATGTTATGTCCACTGCACAATGAAGACCAATGAATTTAGGATTTACCGCCTCCCATGCGAGCAGGTTCCCTTTATTGCATGCCAACTTCCCGGGATCGTCACCCCGTCTAACCATCTGCCAGCCCTTGCAACGTCTCCTGTATCTTCTTATCTATTCTGTTGCTCTGCTGACCTACTCTTATCCATCGTATTACGACGCCTACCCGGATCCACCTTTATTTAGTTGTTGGTTTAAAGTAGAAGGTCAGCTACCACTGTTTCTTCTCTGTTCCACAATAATATCTTTCTGTCTGGCACTGTAATACCAATCGCTTTTTGTTTAATCACACGTTTTATGGTTGTTAATCTATTCTAGAGTGTTTTTCCTATCGTTAAAGGTTTCTCCACTAACGTTAGTATTAGCAGTTGTTGTGTATAAGTTGTAGTACTCGTACCAAGTTAACCTCCCTGCGTTCCCTTTTCATCTATTTCTATCTCTCTCTTTTTTCGCTTAGGGACAGTCATAAATTGCCTGTATTTCTTGGAAATGCCTGCTGTCAGAGTTCTAGCACATTTTTATTCTTCGGCAAATTTATTTTAACACCGAAGCTGTTTAAACTTGCGGTAAAAACTTTGGTGTGTACAAAAAACTGCTGTGTAAAAAAACTATTATCATCATGAACGCGTATGTGCCACAGATTTGGACAAATACCACTGCACGCGGCAGGTCCACTAAAAATGAAAAAGGCGATACGGAGCGCGGACGCTCTTGTGTAAATGTCCTCACGTCCCTGGCGACTGCACATGCGCCCCTCCTCGTCCATTCCGTAGAAAAACCTGTGCCACCGCCAGAATTAGCCATGGGGAGGCCGAGGAAGGTCCGCGCTGCCGAGGAAGAAGCCGCTTACAGAGAATGGCGGCTTTCTGCCAATCGAGACTCTTAGCGTCGTCGACAAGTGGATCCGGCGCGATTTGCGCAAGAAATGGCTGCGACGCGACGGCGGCGAGTCGAAGACCCCGAGTACGTGCGAGAGTATACTAGGGAACGGGAAAGGCAACAGCGGCTGCGAGAAGACCTCGAAGCGACGGAAGCCCTATGAATACGAGGACGTGCCCGTAGATCTATGGGAGGTGCGAACGCTTCGGTTTAGCGCGAGTTTTGCTCTCTGGAGTTTGGACGTACGTTTCGCGTCTGTGACTGCCTGGGATTTCACAGGAACATATCTGCGCTGAGAAGCAATCTAGAAAAAACCTAGCATCACCTAGCTAAAGCTCAGCATCAACCTAGAAGCAACCACACGAGACTCCAGAATCGTCCAGCTTCGCTGCTTCAAGCCTTGCGAGACTTCAGATGTTCAAACCCTTCCTATTTTGCTAATCTATTAACCATTTTCTTTGTCCTTCGCACATTCATATTCAACCCTACTCTCACTTTCGCTATTTAAGATTGAGATCATTTTTAACACGAAAGTGTTTTATGCCGGGGTCCACCAAGTACATCCGTCACGGATATGACGTTGATAAAATGGACGCCAACGGGTGAGAAAGAAAAAAACCAAGAAAAAGATACCCCGCTGGGAATGGAACCCGCGACGTTGCGGCCACGACGGCAAGCGTCCGACGCGCTACCGACTAAGCTAACTCGGGAGATGGTACACACGGCGCGAACTCGCCTTATATCTTTCACACAGTCTCTTTCGCGGCGGGCGGAGCGGTACGGTGCCGCCGTCTGTGAGATGTGAAAAGAAGTAATGCTTCACGATCGACACTTACTAGCGCTTACTTCGAGATTGCATGCGATATCGGAGGTTATGGTTAGCGTCTCGATACCAGAGAGCTAGACTGGCCGCGCTGGCGTCGCCGAGGCACCCTTGACGCAGTTACGTTCTTTGCCTTTGGCTTCGTGTTAACGTGCATCGGCTCATCGGAGTAGTGCAGCTTCTACGTGCACCAACGGGATTTCTCCGCCGCCGACTGCTTTAATTGCGAGAGCACCGACTAACAAAACTGCCGCAATATGCGTCGCAGAAAGGACGCGATTTCGACGGGCGAATGCTGCGAGAGCAGCGCCTGCGAGACAGACGCCAGCGGGACGCACGCGTTTGCGGCTCAGGCTACGAACCTCTACCTCACGTGTTGCTGAAGCGCAATGTGTGTTATGTATGCATGAGCACAGGCGTCGGCTACCCATTACTAGAAAGCGCACGCCATGCCGTTTCTCTCCTTAATGGACGACGCTTTGAAGCAGTGCATACCTGGTACCACTGTTGATTATGAGCTTGTTGATATCCTTACGCGGGATTCACGATTCGCTGTGTCCAAATATATGTTCACACCGTCAGCTACCACAACGGTTTAATCACGATCATGGGCGTTAGTCGTCGCGATAGAGACATGCTGTCAATATGGGTGCATCCACGTCAAACGCTGCTATAGCTGCCAAACACGAATAGACATTGTACAAGCTCTCATATATCACTACACAATAAGCACTACTTCTGTGAAGACACGTTTCACTTTCGTGTTATACCGATTCCTATGACGGAGGGATCAGCCATATTTTTCTATATCGTCGCCATCACACCTGATGAGCACTATATCATCGGTATATCACATGTTGCTAAGATATTTTCCGTTAACACTTATCCCTGTTTTTTCTACGTCTGGTCGTTTGAACACTCGTGAGCATGCAGTGAAGATCATTGCAGGGATCGTATCTTTCTGCCTGACCCGTTCCTCTACTAGAATTCTATTTCTTAGCAGAGACAACAAAAAGCAACCGCGACAACCAAAAGCTACGTCGCCATTGTATTTGCCGTTACCTCACGGCGTGCGTTTCAAAAGTCCGCGATTGCCGTCCAAAGACAACCCCGATATGAAGCCTCCCACGTCACCGGGACATGAAATGCTCCATGTGCAGGCGATGCAGACCAGAGAGACGGTCGCTTGAAGCTATGAGAGGCAGCTCGTCCTTAAATTCACAGAAGGAACGCAGTGACTGTTCGAGCACGTCGAGCAAAAAATTCTTTAGGAGACGATCAGCGCCATTTGTCGCATAAACCTCGAAATAACGAAAGCAATCACCGCCGCCCCAAGTTGCTCCTGGTATATGGGAGTGCTACCGACTGCGGAGGCCGTTGTTACGTGCAAGGGCGCGGTTTCCAGCCCCGTCAAAATAAAGCTACGGCCGCGACTAGGGCACTCAGACCTTTTAACATGGTACCGTTAGAGGTCATGCTCGGAGAAAACTCCTTTGTGTCATAATTAGAGATAAAGCATCGCATAATTCTCCATTACTTCAAAAAAAATTTCCTTATATCGTATTGGTGGATACGTTAGCTTGATTAATCCCTCTTGATGAGAGCTTTGAAACCTATTTTTTCTTGCCGGGGAACGAACATTGTTTCGGTAGGTCGGCAACTTCGTTAATAGGGCTTCGTTATGTAGAATTTTAACTGGATTAATGTATTAAATGTTATAGGTTTACTCAAAATTGCTCTACAGCTATTGCCTATTTCTCGTGCATGGTTACGTTATGCGATGAACAGTTATTCCATTTATTGGGAAAAAATAACTGACCAGGGCCGTATAAAACATTAAATGCCCTTTTTATGGAATGTTTTGCATAGTTTTGTTTGTGCGCGCTTTTGATATTTTCCTTGTACACCATTACTTCAAGATGTTGCGTTTAGGCCGCTTTGAGTTTTTATGAAGGTTTGGATAAAGTTACATCGATGTTCGTTAAGGGTGCCTTGAAAGCTGTGGGACACTTGAGTAGGTCCAGCAAATGGTGCATGATCATTCCGTATTAAAGATGTGATAATATGACCCTTCATAGTATGCTCGTTCACGGCAAATGCCACACCGTTTTGGGTATATGTGGAGAGCATTAAAATGCCAAAACTCTTCATATGATGCTGCGAAAGAGAGGAATGTTGAGTCTTTTGTCTGCGCTTCAATAAACAGATACATTTCCACAATAGTTTGCGCATCGCCCTAAGATTTCCCACATTTGCGGCTCTTTGTGCTACAGGAAATTGTGATTTGCTTGCTCTGATCTACGTCGCTCTTGGTCGACGCATTAACATAACACAGATGCGATGACAAAAATATCCAGAGAAGTACAAGTACATGTTTTGATCTACAGCGACCGCAAGACGAAATTACCAAATTCTTATTTAGGTATACACCTCAATGGTAGCAAACCGTACCAGCGAGCGCGGCGCGCCGGTTCTTAAGAAACAAAGCGGGTCAGTATGAAACATAGCCTTACAGGTGTAAACGTGTTTACCCCTCTACCAGCCGTTGTCTGGCTAGTCTGTTATCTCAGAACTCCATATGGACACACCGCTGCTTCTCGTTTGAAAAACAATTTTGAATCGCGTTCTGGTGAATTCTGCACTGCGAATCCACAAATTTCTGCTTATTTTAACAACAGAGCTGTTTAAGCCGACCGTTAGTCCATGCAGAGCGAGCAGTAATTATTATCATCATGAACCGAGGCGCGCTGTCATCATCGTCTTCTTCTTTATCGTCAATTTCATCGTCCGGTTCTCTCCCAGAACACGTACGCCAATTGCTCCGGCGCGGGATGCAATTACTCTGATGAGCGAGCGAAGGAGAGAGAGAGAGAGAGAGAGAAATAAAGATAAATAGAGAAACTGTTGGGGAAAAAAATTTCTTCGCGACGTCAGATTCGAAACTTCATACCCACGATCCCAGGGCGAACGTCTTAAGCGCTTGGCTACAGAGAGAAAGAGATAGAGAGAAGGAAAGACCTAGCCAAAAGCAAAAGAAAAATATAGAGCGAGAAATGAAAAAATATGAGAAAAAGATAGACAAAAGGAAAGTGAAAGACATAAATAGATAGAAAGAAAGGGAATAAAGAAAGAAAAAATTCGTCAGATCCCACCCATTGTGCGAATCGGTTTCATGCGAAGCAATCAGCGAGTAGTTGTCTATGCCGCATTTTTTTTTGGCTTTGAGCCAAGCGTTACGAGGTGGATCGACGTGTTTTTGTAAGCGTAGTAGTTGTGTGCACATCGTAGCTTTACCAGGCACGCCGTCTGCACTGCCGTTTAAAGGGTAACTTATGGTCTGACGTAACGTCAGCATTCACTTTATCGAAACAGAGTGCACTTTACGGTGCGATGATAGAATTATCATACGTAACCTTTGTTAGCGTATTCGTCTGGGGCCGAGGAACGCTTGAATATAGATTGATGAACCATGGAAATACAAATGTAATGTTTATTAGACTTCAATTAAAGCCGAGCCGACTCTGGAACGACAGTATTCGTTAACCCGACATGACGCCTGTATGATAGGAGTACATATGTAATGTTTATTGTTTTATTATAAAATTAGGTAGCCAGCACCGCAACCACAACTGACGTTGCACCGTCATTGCGCCTTTATAGGATCTTTTTCCAAAGCAGTTCCAAGACGTGGCGTGGCTCCATGGTAGATTACCTGACTGCCACGCAGAATGCTTGGGTTCGATTCCTGCTGAGATCCTGGTTTTTATTCTTTGCATTGGTCGGGTCAACGCAGCTTATGGAGGTCTTAACGCTCTCGCATTTAAATTAGCAATGTCTGTTCATCAGTGCTTCTCGCGCACGCGCACCACGTCTCTCGATAAGCCACGTGAAACTGCTACACCTCGGCCAGTGTAGCTAACGCTACAAAAGAAAAATCGGCACATTCTACGTATCGTGAGAATCGATGTAATGTGAAGCATGCGGCCGGAAGGCGCCTGTGGCGTAATTTTTACAATGAGCTAGACGTTACGAAATGACGCTAAAGATAGGCGCAAATGGTATACGCAAACACATATGTTGAACAGTCGCACATGTGTTATATAACCAGGGTTTTACAGTTGCCTAACGATGCCAACAGGAACTTAGGTATTACCGACACCAGACGCGGCCAAACGATACGTAGTGCTTATACTTGTCCGTTATGATGGAGAACGCACGCATGGTTCGCGAACCCGTGTGCATGTGTAGAAGGGGTTCTTGGCAGTTCTCACGTAGATGGCGGTGAGCGCAATGTCTTTGTTTGTCCTTCAATTCAAATCATCCGAGACAGCAGACAAGCACAGTTTACGCATATAATTATGAGGCGTCCCTCATAATCATAATGTGGTTTGGGACATTAAATCCCAGATATTAGTATTATAACTAAAGTACCACATCACCGCATTCATCTCAATCTGCAAGTGAGCAACGAGTAAATAAAGAATTTAATCATGCGAGACTGCAGACAAGCACAGTTGTGAAAAAAGGGCAAACTAACGGGTAACTTATCGTTTGAACAATATATCCACTGTGTTGCCAACAATCAAGTTTTGGTGACAGAGAAAAAAATATGTGCCTTGTTTGGGCACATCTATGAAAGTACATACTGTCTCTGCAAAGTGCGACCAGACAAGTTAGCATGTGACCGATATAAAACTGGCACATTTGTTTTAATTTTTGTTCGCCTAAATAAATTTATCATGATTACGTACTTATTTCTTCATTTTTTCCCTTTCTAGTCTTCTTACAGCGATATAGTAAGCGCACTGGTACAGTCATCACCGAAAATCTACAACTGCACTATTGGTTATTGTACGAATGGGACATGTATATCCAACCACACGTACGCCAACTGCTGGTAGCGGTGCCAAAACAGACACCATGTTCCTCAAAGCCGCTGACGTGATGTGTCAAGAAAGGTGTATGCATTTTCTTTAATATTTCAGGCAATAAATTTATTACCATAGAAACAAACCTGTGATCTGGATAGATGAATCAAAACAGATTTTACATGCGGTTACAGAATGCGTGCCGGGGTAATACGAAGCACGGAATTGTTTTGTCAAAGATATCACTGTTTTCCCGCACAGGTGTCAGAAATACCAAGAAATACTAAGCCTGAAGGAAACTTGGTGCCCTAATGTACATGTTGCACTGTAAAAAAACTAAATTGCTCAGCCGTTTTATATAGCAATTATATGGACACTCTGGACGGGCTTTTGGCGTCGGCGTCGCCCTCATGTTCTGTGTTAAGTCCAAATTGATAACATCCTCCTGCGCATCGTATGTTCAACATGCGGGCTTGCATTACTGTAAGCTCCCCGTTAGCTTGCGGATACATCGGGCTTACATCACCGTAAGCCCGAGCTATCCGCAACCTAACGGGGAGATTGAAAGAATGGTGCAGACGGTCAAGCGCCTTGTGCTCAAGCCTGAGGACCCATACTTGGCTCTTCTCGCCTACAGGGCGACACCCGGCATTATTAGCCTCACCACTGCGGAAGTTCTGGTGGGCGGGCGTCTTCGATCCCGTGTTCGAATGGCACCGCAGTTGCGTTGCCCAGTCAAGTCTAGTCTTTTGGACGTGAAAGCAAAACAATGCGCTGAAAGGAAGGGGAGAGCGCAGTGTTTTAACAAACGCCACCGAGCCAGGTGACTAAGGGAACTCAGTCCTGGCGGTACGGGCTGGGTGACCTACATGCAAACAAGAGCCGCGGTCATTGCAGCAGCTGCTACACCCTGCTCTTCAGTGGTTAAAGCTGATGAGGGCATTACGCTAACGCGTAAAAGTAGGATGCTGAACCGGCTGCCAAAATAGGAGAAACCTGAAGGGAGCTATGAGTTCCCGGACTCCGATGATCAGGCTGAACGGGGAGTCGACTATTCCGTCGCCTCATTAGCGGCTAATCAGGTGCCCTCGGCAACAGGCTATGTGACCAGAGCGGGGAGACTTACGTATTTATGTATTTACGCATCTATGTATTTTCTAGTAAAGGAACACACCACCTAATACTTGCGCACTGATGTTGCGTCAGATATCCGTAACACTTGCTTTTTGACCGAAAATGTTCACAAGTACGAACGCAGCTACCAGTTCATGATGGCTGGGTTTTCGCCAAGTGCTTAAACTTTAGCCGGGTGGCTGAAACGTGTGAGTGACAGAAAGAGAGACCGACCAAAATTTCTGCGTTCCAGCATCCCAAGAAAGATTATGGCCTCGAGATCTTTGAGTGGCACCCTCTCGCATGTGACGTCAGAGAGGGGCCTCGGGTACTGCGCTTCGCGCGAGCGCTCGCTACGTGACGGCTGCTCGACGCTGCCGGCAGTCTCTCCTGCTCGAGTTATTGAAACATTACTCGGCAAGTTCATAAAGCAATTTTTACTGAATGTTCAAGCAGAATGCCCAGCGAAATCAACCTGAGTTGCCGTCAGGAGCACATTCAGTGTCGATTGCTCCTGATGTCTTCAGCTAGCCATCAATGTGTACATCTGCATGTCTGGCGACGATTTCTTTTCGCGACTGTGCTATGGCTGTGGCGCACTCAAAATGGCTTTCCGGCCCATTTTCGATCACTGATTTCAGCGTTCGGGCTACCTTGCCTGCGTTAAAGCGTAATATGCGTATTTCGCGCGCTGCACGTGTTCGGTTGCCAAGCCTGCTCCTTCGTTTCAAATCCTTTACGCGGAGTTTTAAGAGCATGACAAGCGGCGTATGATGTCATTCAAATAAATTAAATGGTCGTTACAGGCAACATCGTTTGCTTAAATTATGTTTTCAGCCGCTGCCGTGTAAGCGCGTCATAACTAGTTGAACTTTAAACACGAAATGAAAAGGTTGAGAGCACGTTTCAAAAGGGGATGCACGACGGTCATATGAACTATTTCGTAGGTCGCGCTAAAATTTTTTCTGCATATTTTAACCCATATGTTAATAAATTACCGTTTGTTGACTCGTTCCCGGTCGTTTGAACGTATGCTGAACAGAATTAGTCTAATCATACTAACGTAGATAAGTACAAAGCTTTCGCATCAAAAGTCTCAGTAAGATGTATTTGCAATAAATTGTGTGAATCACTCTCAACGGTCGACTCCTGATAAGGCGTGGTGCGGTCACTGTGCTAAGAATACCCGCAGGGTCCTTTATGCGTTTCCTTAAGATGACTGGAAGGCGCAATCCGCCTTCTTCTCTTACAGGGAAAGCTGTTATGAGATCATTTCAACCGCCGTTTTTGGCGCCGTAGTTGTCCGCCGCCGCCGCCGGTGTCCGTAACCACTATCGCTCGAAATAGGAAAAAAACGAAATAAGAAAAAATTTCCAGGATGGAACGGGGTTCGAACCTGGGCCCTCTGCATGGGAGCCCAGTATTGCACCTCAGAGCCATGCCGGTGCTTAGAACTGCCTTGCAAGAAGACGCTATACAGGCTTCATGTCCAGAAGGAACCATATTAACATATGTAATTTAGTGTGGTAGAAGAGCGAAATAACAACCACGCATCACACAACGCGAATTCTGTAACCAGGCGTCACACAATGCGAATCGCGCAACGAGTGGGATGTTGGATGCTTCCAAGGGGCTCTGCAATAATTCTTCATCGTCATCAGGCACAACACGAACAAAGTGCGCATAATGCCTTACATGTTTTTAGCGGGCACCACGGCTCTCCGTTGAATGACGAAAAATGGCATAGTGGCTGTTTCCCTACTTCACAGAAATTATGATGAGTTATAGCGCAGTGGGTTCCTCGCAAATGCACTTGCATTGGTTGCCCAGGAAGCCCATCATCCATTTCCTCAGGGTCTCAATAAAGTTCTTCCCTCCTCCATCTGTCTCTCTCAAGTCAACGTAGGTTATATTGCATGGTGGATTGGATTGGATTGGAATAACTTTATTAACAAAGTCCGGAGGCGTGTGCCTTAGCACGCGGCGGGCCGCTCCCACGACGGGACAGTCAGGCCGAGACCTACCGCCGCATCGTGGGCCCTCTGGACAGCCCAAAGTTGTGACTGAATGTCCGGACTCCTCAGAGCGGAGCCCCACTTGCTGGCCGATGCTGTATCAGTGCCACGTACCGAGGGGCACTCCCAGAGCATGTGGTGTAAGGTGGCTAAACCGCCACATTTCGTACATGAGTTAGTTAAGTAAACATCAGGATAAATCTTGTGCAGAAAGGCAGGGTTAGGATATGTTTCAGTTTGCAGCAATCTCAGTGTCAAAGCCTGCGCTCTGTTTAACTTCCGAGCTGGAGGCGGGAAGACTCTCCTACTCATAGCGAAATGTAAAGTAATTTCATTGTACGTGGTCGGTTGATCCCTATTTACCAATCCTCCAGGTTGACCCAGAAGTCCTCCATGGCCGCGGATAGTTAACCCTCGCGCCCTGGAGTGGGCCAGCTCATTGAGATTGATAATCCCCCCTACCATGGAGCCCATATGAGCAGGGAACCATGTAAGGGTATGAGTTCTAATTGACCTCTCACCGAGTATTGCTTTGGCCTCTTTACACACAGCACCAACAGTGAAAGCGCGAATGGCCGCCCTAGAATCACTATATATATTTTCGTGATTTTCATCGAGGAGAGCCATGGCGATGGCAACCTGCTCGGCTGCATTAGCAGTTTGGGCGTATACCGACGCCGCATTAATGGTAACCCCCTGGTGGTTAATTGCAACTACCGTAAACCTGCCACTGTTGCCGTCATATTGTGCCGCGTCTACGAAGCAGCCACCCCCTTGGAGACCCTCAACGTCGCGGAGAAGGGCCAGAGCTCGCGCTCTCCTCCTGCCTACATTTCGCTGGGGATGCATGTTCCTCGGGACAGGCGAGACGATAATGTTCTCCTTCTGATCTCTCGTCAACCCTTGGTACAGAGCATCAACCTGAGCCGGTGGAGTACCTATATCCGCGAGAATTCTCCTGCCTGCTTTTGAGCCAGAGAGTCGAATTACCTGTGCTCTTTCTTGTGCTTCCGCGATTTCCTCCAATGTATTATGAATTCCCAACTGCAGGAGACGATCCGTGTGGGTATAATTGGGGAGCCCCAGGGCACTCTTTACCCCCCTCCTAATCATCGCATTAAGCTTATCCCTTTCCACTCTCTTCCAAACGTGCATTGCCGCCACATATGTAAATGGCACAACAGAAAGGCATGGATAAGCCTGACCAAGTTATCCTCTGATAACCCTGCCCGTCGATTAGCCACCCTCCTAATTAGCCTAATAACACTATCTGTCTTTTGCGCTAATCTTTGAATCGTGATGTTATTGGTGCCCGTCGCTTCCAGCGTCATACCTAGGATTCGAATGGAAGCGACCTTGGGGATTAACCCACCACTCTTGGTACGGAGGTGGATGTCGGTCTCTAGTGGTGGCACCCAGCCTCTCGGTCGGGGGCCCCTCCTGACCGGCTTATACAGGAGAAGTTCAGACTTCTCCGGTGAGCAGGAAAGACCTGTGCCCTCCAGAAAGCACTCGGTAGTGTCGATTGCCTCCTGCAGGGCAGCCTCTACAGCGCCATCACTACCTCCCGGACACCAAATGGTGATATCATCTGCGTAAATTGTGTGACCAACATCCTGAATTCCACTAAGCTGCCTCGAGAGACCAGCCATGGCAATGTTAAAAAGTAGGGGTGAAAGAACAGAGCCCTGCGGGGTGCCCCTATCGCCCAGGACTTTCACATCCGATTCCAGATCGCCAACTTTAAGAATGGCTCTCCGACTGCTCAGGAAGGATCTGACAAACGCATGAAACGAGGAACCTAGGTTGAGACCAGAGATTGCATTCAGAATGAAATCATGACGGACATTATCAAAAGCTTTTTTTAAATCCAAGCCCAGGATCGCCCTGGTATCCCTAGTATGATTATCTAAAATTTGAGTCTTAATGATTTTCATAGCATCCTGTGTGGAGAGGCCCGGCCTAAAGCCAATTAAGTAGTGAGGAAAGATATCATTGTCTTCTATGTAAGCCGCAATTCTGTTCTGGATAACGTGCTCCGCCACCTTTCCCACGCATGACGTGAGAGAGATGGGACGGAGATTATCCAAACTCGGCGCTTTACCGGGCTTGGGTATGAGTATCACCTTGGCCAGCTTCCATTGCTCCGGGATATCACCTCCCTTCCAAATCTTATTAATCTCGTCAGTGAGATATTCAACAGAGTCATCTTCCAAGTTTCTAAGTGCTTTATTGCTAACCCTATCCGGACCCGGTGCTGATCCGCCGTTGAGTTCGTGCAGGGCTCGTCGCACGTCACTTACTCCGAAGGGTTCATCCAAATGAGGACACGGTGTCCCTTCATACGCCGGATAGGCTTGCATGTTGAAATCGGGAGCTAGCGGTAGATACTTATTAGATAGCTGCTCTAATATCTCCGCTCCCGAGGAGGACTTTTGAGCAAGATGGAGTATTTTAGCAAGGACCCCCCTTTGATTAGATTTTGTGCCCGACTCATCCAGAAGATGTTTTAGAAGGTTCCATTTACCCCTCGTTCGCATTTGTCCATCGACTGAATTACAAATTTCATCCCACTCCTGCCTGGATAATGTTTGGCAATGTTCTTCAACTTGCTTATTTATCTCTGCAATCTTTTTCCTAAGCTTACGATTAAGTCTCTGGCCCTTCCATCGTTCCAACAGTGACTGCTTGGCCTCCAATAAATGCGCAAGTCTACTGTCCATTTTGTCGGTCGGTACCTCTGTCTCAATCGTCTTAGTGACTGCCTTAACATCCTGCAGCAGCATCTCTGTCCACTGCTCCAGAGACTCTGGTTTTTCCCCTCGTTCAGCTCGAGCCGTGCGTGACTCTCTAAACTTATCCCAGTCCAGATAGGAGAACTTTCTTCTATATTTTGCCTCCATTTGTAATTTAGTGACGTTAATATAGTGGTCGCTGCCTAAATCTGTCAGAAGGTTTTCCCACTCGACTGAGCCCGCATTTTTGACGAAGACTAGATCCGGCGTAGAGTCCCTGGTGGTGGATGTGCCGCGTCGAGTAGGAAATGCCGGGTCCGTCATTAATATTAGACCCACATCCCCCGTCTCCTGCCACAAGCTCCTACCCTTAACAGAATCATATGGGTAGTTCCACGCATGGAAAGGCGCATTAAAATCCCCCGCTACAACCAGAGGGGAGAGCCCAGCCATTCTCGTTGCCTTAGCTATGATGGTCTTAAAACGCTGACTGTGATCACTAGGGCTACTATATATATTCAATATAAAGATACTGGAAAGGTTGCAGCGCTCGGAATGACCTCAACCAAGGAGATCTCCGTTTTTCTAGGCCTAACCCCGAGATCATGTGTTACGAAAGTGAATCTGTTACTGACCAATGTTGCAATGCCCCTACCTTCCCCTTTAATTACGTGTGCCTTGTAACCCGGGAGGGCTACGTTATCGGACAGCGTCTCCTGCAGTAGGATCACTTGTGGCTTCTCGCTGTGAGCGCGGACAAATTGCTGCAAGGTGCCCCTTTTGCTAAGGATCCCCCTGCAGTTCCATTGCCATATACGAAATTCAGCGTGCGAGGCCATTTTGATCATTAGAGGGGCTCCCTGACCCCTTGGTCAGGTTCTCTACAGTAGGAGGGCTACTATTCGAACTTTGGATACCCACGAGAGATGGCGTCGACAATGGCGTTCCCTCGTGAAAGAAATCCGGGCGGACCTTAGTTGCTACTCTGATATCGGGCTCTGCACCATAGGGTCGGCGTTCTGTAATTGAGACTCCACGCATTGAATCCTTACATTTTGAGCATCTATCTTTTGGTCCATAACCGTGAGACGGTGATCCATCACCGACAGGCGCTCATTAAGTCTCTGAATCTCAAGGCAAATTGAATTGAGAGTCTCCTTAATTTCAGATTTAGCCTTAGCCTGCACATTCTCGGCTGAACTGCTAACAGCCTTTCGCTTGGCTGGGTTGCCGGAGGGGCCCGCTTCCACGACCATGGGAACCTCCGTGGGTTGAGGAGAGGGAGAACCTGAGAGCTGAGAAGCGGATGATGGAGTCGGTTGAGATTTACTGGTACGTCTTAACTCAGCCATTTCGGCTCTCAGTGACTCAATAATGCTGCGCATTTCAGCATTCTCCTTCCGAAGTTGGTTTAACTCCTCTAGACCCTGCTCTGGCGCAGTGCCCCCCGTTACCTTTCCGCCGGGTCTTCCGCCGCTGCGCACCCGATCAGCCCAAGTGCCACCTTGCAACGCCGGTTCGGATTCACCCTGGAAATGGACCTTTCCTTGCGGGTCCCCAGTCCGGCTCCTCGAGAGAGATCGGCCCCTCGATTTGGACCGACGACGACTCTTGGATCGGGACCGGGTCGGCCCTCAGAAGAGCCTCCATCCTTCCGGCCTCGAGAACGACTCCTGGACCGTGCGCTGGATCTGGATGGGCTGCGTGGCCGTTGCGACGAGTCACAGTCATCCGCCTGGGCTTCAGCGTGTTGGGTCAGACCCACGTCGGCGCTGGCAGGTTCCGATGGCTGGCTACGGCGCTCGGATTCTGCACGGCGCTCTCTTCTCCGCCATCGCACAATAAAAGGAAGTTGGAACCTCTGCTTGCAACTTTTGTCAGTCGTAGCGTGCGGACCACCACAGAGCCCACATTTCGGGGAACACGTATGGTTCTCACCAGGATTGCTGATCCCGCATTGCTTGCACACAACTTCGTCCGGTGTCGGACAAACATCCGCCCTATGCCCCAGTCTGCCACAGGCGTAGCAGCAGTCATGCTGACGATGGTAGAGCGAGCATCTGACCAGCGCCGTGCCGAAATAAACAAAATTTGGCACCTTGTAGCCGTCGAAGACGATAACCACCGTTTCACTGTTCTTGATGCGCTTCACTCCCAAAGCCGAAGGGTTTCTGTCAGTGAGGATACTCTTCTCCAGATCCGTCTGGCTCTCTGATATATCAATCTTTCGAATGACCCCCTTACATGTCGCATGCGGGGCAGCCTCATAGGTGTTGATCTCATACTGCTTGATTCCCAATGTAAGGCATCTCATCCTGAGGTAAGAGTCGGCGTTCGCCCGGGACGCCGTGCTGATAACTATAATATTTTGCATTGTATTCGGGCAGACAACATCCTGACCGGCTAGCTCAGGCGCAATTCCGGCCGCCACCGCGATCGCCCGGCCTAGTCTAGCCGAGCCCGTCTGCTGAACATCCAAGCCACCTCTAGGGCGAACGATAATCTTCCAGTGCTCGCTCGGCAGCCGGGGCATTCTTGACGATTTGATAACCTTGTTCAAGTTTAGGTCCTTTCTTATTGCATTGAAATAACCGCCGGCGTCGCCGCATGTCGTGGCACGCTCTGTAGCACTAGCGTCTGTGCGCCTAGAGTGTTTCTTGACCGCGGCGGAGCGCCAGCCGTGCTCTTCTCCAAAATCCTCCGGTGGAAGGTCGTCGCCTTCCATAACAACAGCCGCACCCTCCATCATATCGGCCAAGCCGGAGGAGCGAAGGACGCGTCCTGCCCGGCAGACGCCAACAATGCGTTCTGGTCGTTCGTCTTGGCCAGCGCGGCGAGGCCGTAGAGGTAAAGTCCGGTAAAATGCTAAAAGATCGACCTACCGGGGAAAGTCCGGTACCGACGTGATCCTTGGCGGCTTATGCGTCGATGCGTAGCAAAATCCTGAGGCACAGCACAAGAAAAACCACAAAAATCATTTGCGAAAGCGGCAGCCGAAAGAACGCCCGACTGCTCCGCTCGACGCCACCTGGCGTACCCTATATTGCATGGTGGGAGAGAGAAATAGCGACCGGGCGTCACCAACGCGAATTACGTAACTGGTGAGCCGTTTAAAGCTTCCAACCCATTACAAGGGCTGAGCCACAATTCTTCATCGTCATCAGTCGTCACGTAAAGAAAGTGCACATACTGCCCTACATATGTGTAGCTGGAACCTCGCTTCTGCGCACAATGATGAATAATGGCGTTTAGGTGATTCCCAATTTCACAAACATTGTGATTTATAGCGCAGTGGGTACCTTGCTAGCGTACTTGTATTAGAAGCCCCAAGAGAGTTTACAACGGGCTCTAGAAATGCCGCTCTTTCAGCTTTTGCTGTGACTGTGCTGCGCTTTCCGCGCAGGCCTGCCGTTTTTGTTCATCGATGTCTCCGCCTCCTTCCGAATGCTTTTTGGACGTAACGTGGTTTTGCACTGCCTCAAGGATCGGAAGCACTACTAGCTTTTCACACATCGCCTGGTTTAGCATTGCCTCCGTCATCGACCCACTCATGACGGAGGCAGTGCAAACCGACGACGTCTTCTGATGACATCATCATGTGACGCGACGTTATGACGCCACAAACATTGGCGGTCTGTGGTGTCATGAGGAACGTCATAAGGTGACGTCATCGTGTGATGATTTTTGTATCACTCGTGTTGACGCTACTGACTAGGGATGCCGACGGTGAATTTTACGTTTGATCAGGAACCCAAAGCTTTCAACGTAAAATATTCAATCTTGTTACGGCGCGGTAAAGAATAGCAATAACCAGCCAAAGGGTCCAATAAAATGGTGGGAAAGCGCTCTCTTTCTCCTCTTCTTGGACATATTCGCCGATTTTTCCTACTGTTTACAAAGCTTTATTATCGGTGACCAATGAAACACAAATAGCGGAGCGCGTCCCCAAGCATTAGGAGCTGTATAATGCGCGCCGTCCTGTGCGCTGTATAATGCGCGCCGACCATTTACACGCACTAACCCCCGATTAGGCAGAGCTGCGGGATCGTAAGCATGATTGTGGCTCACGAGCGGCAAAGCGCAAGAACGCATCTATCTCTAATCATAAGGGTGCGAACTGTACCACGCGCACCACTGCTGGCGTTTCATGCGGAGCCGATATTTCGTGTAGCAAGTTTTAATGTGCATCCAACGAGGGCCTCGTGTATTTTTCAGTGCCTGGGCGAACGCTCAGCTCAGGCCGTCGAGCGCGCGCTCCGCCGCCGCTCGCCGCTGCCGCGTGGCGGCGCTGTGCAAGTAGACTACGGGAAGCTGCCGCTGAACGGCCGCGTGTATTACGAAGATCCCGAATGCGTGTTTACATTCGAGTTTAACTGAATTCGCACTTCTCACAGGGTTTCACAGGTACGTATGCCGCATGCAGTCGGTGTGGCCGTGATGCCGGTGCTAAAATTGTATTCGAATTTGATTGTATTCGTGTTTTATTTTATACTTCAGGATTTTGCAACCACGTGGTCCGCATGCCTCGGTATGTCGTATTGTTGCGTACCATTGTGCAAATCGAGCGGAAAGAAAAACACTGGTGCACTTTCGTTCCATGAAATACCAGCTGCCGCTGGTGTACGGGAGCGGTGGCTTGCAGCGATTAGGCGGGATAATTTGTCGACTAATACAACTTCGAACTACACAAGAGTATGTAGCCGCCATTTTCAGCCAGAGGACTTCATAGAAGGAAAAGGACGGCGGCTCAAAAAGGATGCAGTACCATCAGTCTTTGCAGACTACCCCTCACATTTGTAGCCCAAGGTAACGACTGGACGAAGCATAGCAAGTATCATTAAACGTGACCGCGCTGTGACCGAACAGTCAACATCTACTAGTAGCAACGCTGCCTCGCTACCGCCGCCATGTGCAACGCTGACATTAGGTCCCGAAGCTAAGCAATCGGAGCCAATGGACACTACAAGTGCTGCCGGTGAAACAATGGACAATTACTCTCTACATTTTCACAGCTCAAGTTAAAAGTCAACACTACGACCTTAGACTTGAACACCGTCTGTTCACAAACATTGGGCAGTGTTGCAAGAAGCGAGTGGATGAAGGAGCTGTTTTGTTTGTTTTTCGCACTATCACAATAAAATTGCTTTAAGATCTGAAATGATGGAATCACTCGACATACTGCCTCATTTTTTGGCAACAGCTGTTGCTTCCTCTCAGTGGCAACAAATGATGTACCCGTCAAAAGATTTACGAAGGGAACGTGAGATTACGGACCCGCTTGGAAGCAGTCTAACGACATTTCGTGCTAGTTAGCGCATGCACTCAAGGCTTCCGTGTAGTCTGCTGCACCAGTACGCATTAGCATGCATCGGGGCTCTTGAAACGCCGAAACTTTCAGTATTAGCTACTCCAAAACGCTGCTTTCAAAACTCGACTCTCAGACACTGAAAAACAGGCCTGCAGACAAGCGAACATAATGGTGAAAGAATAATTTTCCGTTCATCACTTGCCCGCGCTCATGTCGGCTCAGCAGACGACGCGCGAGCCGCTCGATCAGCAACAGCCGCAAATGACACATGCCTTGGCGGGACGTTCGCTTGGAGGGACGTTCGAGTTTTCACGTAAGCTATTTCAATGCCATCCAGCCCAGTGAGCGACGCTACGAACTTGCTGGCATGATCCTGACCGGGATGGCTCTGTGTGTATTGCCACGTGCGTTTCTTATTATCACTTTTGCTGTATTCGGTTTTCGCCCACAAAGACTGTCAGCAACGCTCAGAGCAATCCGCGCCTCATTGTTCGAGAAGCTTCTCGATTATTGTAGATCGTTTTGTTAAGATTGCGCGCAAGACGCGAACGCTGGAGCTTATTCTAGAACTTGCGCGACAACTAGCGATAACGCTGGAATATTCGACGGCACATGTATAAATGCCGACGCGCTTCACCGCTTGTCAGTTGATCGACGGTCGACGCTCTGTTGGCCGCTATTAGTGTATTGTGTTTCAGTTTCTCGGCCACAAGTTCGGCCAAATAAAGAGTTTCATCTCTGACGTGCTGACGGCTGCCTTCGTCGACGTCACGACCACGTGACAATATAAAAGATACGTTAAATCTTAACGTTGCTTAATCTCCTGTAATGCTAGCAGCCATCTAAAAAACTATCATTAGAAGAAAATACAGATAGTAGTCCAGGAACGCCGTGCTTTGTGAGCGAACTATAACGAAAATTGGGGGACGCTTAAGCTTCGCCTTTAAGAGTTGAACGCGATAGCGATTCAAGCACAAAAACTAGGAGCCTAGTGAAAATGCGCGAGTAAGTACACTAACAGAGTTTATTTTGCAGTGTGATGCCCGCCTATTTCATTTTGCGAACCTAATTTGCGTGACACGCAGCTGGGTTGAAGGCAGGCGCGAGCTTTGTGTGGGGGTGCACTTCATACCTTTGAGTGTTTCCTTTGACGAAGATCTAGTGCAAGGTAGTGCTTTCAAGCACAAGCAATCAGCATGCTTTGCCACTTTCAACGTAGTATTAAGCTTTAGTGCTTTTGATGGCATCCACGCCTTCGAGATTTCGTCTTCAAAAGGTAATTAATGGCGCGGTGCTCCTCAACAGCTGGCCACAATTTCTTGCTTTCATTTCACTGTTTGATGTCCCCAAATTTATTTGGACACGAGGCATCCAGCTGCACATAATACATATATTGGCACGTAAGTTAACAGTACTCGCGCCAGTGTCCTTTACGTCGCAGGCGTAGCTAACCGGCTTAACTAAGAGTAGCACAGTTTCGCTAGTAAAGCACCATCGTTACAAGAACAAAATCGCGCAGGTAGCTTCCAAAAGGGATCGCTGAACGATACTGCAGGTTATACTCTCGGATAACACGCTTTTGCGAGCAAGACGCATTATTGTAAGAGCGTCCGTGAAACAAAAATTACGTTCCGCGAAACTACCCGTAAAGCGTACTATAATTATTACGCGATGCATGCTGAAATCATGAGCTTTCACAAAACTTTGTGCACAACTTGTAATATGAGGCAACAAAACATCGTTTCACTCTTTCGCGAGCTGCACTGCAATTACGATTCACGCGTACTACAGCGAGAACGTTTTTTTTTTACCAATGTAACAGCGTACGTATCTGACGAGGTTGCTTCCGCAGCCCAGTCAGCACGTACTGTATACATTGTGGACTTGCATGAAGAAGGTGTTCTTGATGTTCCAATAAAATCAGCGAAAATGTCCAGGCTAGAAAAGACGCGAAACACGCTCTGCGACGGGCTGAGTTTCGGAAGTTTCACGTCTGCTCTGTGTGGCGTCTGCTGGCGTGGCAGCCCGCGCATGTTGTTTCGTCGCGTGTGCGATAGATGGCGCGACGCGCGATGCAAATATGGCGATGCGCATGGAATTCGCTGTGTTCTGGTCTATACAGGACGCGTATTTTTGGGAAGCATGAAACTTACTTTCAGTGCAGCTCCAAGCAGAGGCGTGGCTGTGTAGTAGAACTCCTGCTTGCCACGCAGACGGCCTGGGTTCGATTCTCACTCGGACCCAACATTCTCATTGTTTATTTTATTTGCATCTTTTTCGATTTTTCGGTCACGGACAAGATGATGATTTTTGGCTCACAACCAACGGCGCCGACGCCGACGGCGGAATTTCTGCGATACGAGCTCTTTAACGCTATCGCGTAAAAATGCTGCTGTTTTGCCACAGCCTAAACGACGACAAAAGCCGAATCCCCACCTTTGCGTCACCGGAGCGCCCTTCACAGCGCCGCCATCGGTGACGCACTAGGCCAATCGTCTTTAATAAACGGCGGGGGCCTTTCTAGGTGCGCCTTCCGGGAACCGGGTACCACCGGCGTAATCTTTGATCGTCAAGATTTTGGTCGCTGGGTTGCAGCAGCCCGCGCCAACACGACGCGCCCTTGCGGTGAAACTGCGATTTTATGCGATCATCCCTGCCATGATTGCGCAACCGACGTTGACATCATGCGCACGAATCTACATAGCCACCAAGAAAGCATCTTGGTACACCGCCTGGTAACAAGCGGCTACACACCATTTCCAGCGTGTGTGCCGTTATTTATAGATTACGTGAGTCTGATAGGTAAATGAATGACCTGAAAGCGTCTGGTACCGCGTGAAACCGCATGCACGCCACGTAGCTCTGTTTACTCGATTCTGATGGTCTTATATTCTTAAGGACATTGACAAGCAGATACCGCGATCGTTGGCGCGCGCGATATCTCGGCAGGCATCAGCAAACAGCTCGTATGCCCTTCTACGTGCTGTGCTCTGAACGTGAAGAGGCTGCACGGAGACAGACTTCCTCCCTGGAACGGCCGTATTCCCTTACACCGCCGTTTTGTAGCGTTGCGCGAGGTGGCATCCAAAAGACAACTGCTAGTTTTATCTCGCATAACGTTGCAATTTGTTGCTATTGCAGTAGTTGAAGGTAAACATTAGATAGAAGTCTGTCTGGTTGGGTAAGTAAACTGAGATAACTGATATTTATTCTCCAACCAAAGTTACGAAAACACGTAAAAACCCGACGTTTCGGAACCAGCTCGGTTCCTTCCTCAGGGGGGACTGCGGCGGCTTGGCAGCGCCTCTTTAAGGCACTCTCGCGGCGGTTAACGACCACGCGCATTACCGAGGAGCGTAGCCCATGCGCATACACCGGGGGGAGAGTTCCGAGTGAACGGTTGATATCTTGAGTGGTCCTCTGTATATGCCACGACTCCAGTAGTAACCTCCTCCTCCACTTGGTTTCACTTTCGAGGATGGCGGTTCCGTTGAAGTCTATTCTGTGGTCAAACGTCTCTGCGTGCTCGGCGACGGTGCTGCGTTCTTTGTTGAGTTTACGGACGTCGTTGACGTGTTGCCTAATTCGTTCGGGGAAGTTTTTGGTCTCGCCGATGTATGGCGAGGGGCAGTCGGCACACGGTATTTTGTAAACGACGCCGGGCGCCCTGTCCTTTGTTGGTCGGTCTTCGGGCGGGGAAGGAAGCGGCCCAGCGTGCATGAAGGCACGTGCGCGATGTGCACGCCTTCTTTTCTAAAAATCGGAGCCAACGCCTCGCTGGCTCCCTGGACGTATGGGACCGACACGCGTTTTGGAGAGCTGTTCGTCAATGCTGGCTGGGAGTCGCGTAACCTCTTTTTCTCCGCGCGGACGGGGCGACTGGATCGAATGACAATTTCTGGGATAACCGTTTTTTCTGAGGTCAGCACTTACGCGGGCCTCTTCTTTTCCGGGCGTTCCGTGTCAGTGGAACAATCTCTTTTGGCTCTCTGAAGTAATGTGGACACAACGGAGGCCTTGTGGGTGGAGGGCTGGACGAATCGTATTGAAGGTTATCGGCCGGTGTGCGTCGGCTTCCTGTAAACGGAGAACTCCAAGTCACTGCCCCCTTCTTGCCACCTGGACGTCGAGAAAGGGGAGGGTGCGGTCGCGTTCACACTCGACCGCTGAACTGTATGGCTGGGTGAACGGAATTTAGGTGCAGTCTGAAGTTTTCAATTTCAGATGTCTTCACGACACAAAAGCAATCGTCACGTAGCGAAGAAAGAGCTTGGGTCGCGGCGAGAAGGAGCCAAGTGCTTCCCTTTCTATATGTTACATGGTCAGGTTTGCCATTGTGACGGAGATGGAGGCTCCATTGCGGTTCCACTGTTTTGCCCTGAAGATTGTTCCTTTGTAGGAAAAAACGCTAATGGACAGGCAGAATTCCAGTAGGCGGCAGATTTCGTCAATAGTGAGTGGGTCCTTGACTCAAGCCATCGTCACCATCGAGCGCAGCACGGGCACAGGATACAGATAAGGGTACCGGCACATTGGTGAACAAAGATACGACGTCGAACGAGACCAGGCTCTCGTCTTCGTCGATGCTCACCTCTGATGCTAGCTGCACGGAAGTGGTTGAAGTCGCGGACATGAGTTGGGGATTCCGGGTGAGAGGGGCGATGATTCGGTGCAGGAAGCTTGAAAGGGCTCGGCATGGAGAGGAAGTGAAGTCAACGATCGGTCGGAGGGGGGCGCCAGGCTTGTGAATTTTGGGTAGTCCGTAGAAACCCGGTGCGGAGCCGTTGCGGCAGATTAGACTTAGGTCTCTCTCTCTACGGAAACGGAATCAACGCCTCTCTACGGAAAAAGGAATTAGGCTCGTTTCTTCGCCAAGCGTAAACTTCAAGCACCGCATCCCTGGATTGATGCCTCCGATCGACGCATTCGCGGACTCCGTGGCGGCGTCGTCTGCAGACAGGCATCGGACCGCGCAGGATAGGAAACTTTCTCACCTGTTGGACCGGGGTTAGCCCCAAGGCAACCCAAATCCCAGGTTTGTCACCAATTTGTCATCCCGCCCACTCACTAATCGGGAAACTTCTGTTCTGGCAAAAGGGACACGGGTATAACGTGTCAACGACGCCCCGTTTATCGAAAGTCGTCGCGGCTGTAGAGGAAGCCGTCCAGAGTGTGAGGCCAAGCGCCAGAGATGAAATTAGACTAAAATCAATTGGAATCCCTTTCGAAATTGCCGTCACAAGGAAAAAGAACTTGACCGCAGAAGAGAGCAAAGCCCTTCGGGAAACTCCGACAAGATCAGAGCACTTGTCATCCTCCCCGCTGACAAGGGCAACTCAACGGTGGTGTTGGACAGCCGGGACTATGACCGGAAGATTTCGGCCCTTTTAGAGGGTGATGCATATACGCAGCTAAAAAGGATCCGACGAAGCAAACTCAGACTCAGCTAAACAAGCTACTCTCCAAAATTTTCAAGCACCAACCCACAATTAAAGCACTCTACCTAAGTCTAATCTGCCCGCAACGGCTCCGCACCGGGGTTTCTACGGACTACCCAAATTCACAAGCCTGGCGCCCCCCTCCGACGATCGTTGACTTCACTTCCTCTCCGTGCCGAGCCCTTCAAGCTTCCTGCACCGAATCATCGCCCCTCTCACCCGGAATACCCAACTCATGTCCGCGACTTCAACCACTCGCTGCAGCTAGCATCAGAGGTGAGCATCGACGAAGACGAGAGCATGGTCTCGTTCGACGTCGTATCTTTGTTTCACCAATGTGCCGGTACCCTTATCTGTATCCTGTGCCCGTGCTGCTCTCGAGGGTGACGATGGCTTGAGTCAAAGGACCCCACTCACTATTGACGAAATCTGCCGCCTACTGGAATTCTTCCTGTCCATTACGTATTTTTCCTACAAAGGAACAATCTTCAGGCAAAACAGTGGAACCGCAATGGGAGCCTCCATCTCCGTCACAATGGCAAACCTGACCATGGAACATATAGAAAGGGAAAGCCACTTGGCTCCTTCTCGCCGCGACCCCAAGCTCTTTCTTCGCTACGTGGACGATTGCTTTTGTGTCGTGAAGACATCTGAAATTGAAAACTTTCAGACTGCCACCTAAATTCCGTTCACCCAAGCCATACAGTTCACGGTCGAGTGTGAACGCGACCGCACCCTCCCCTTTCTCGACGTCCAGGTGGCAAGAAGGGGCAGTGACTTGGAGTTCTCCGTTTACAGGAAGCCGACGCACACCGGCCGATACCTTCAATACGATTCGTCCCATCCCTCACCCAACAAGGCCTCCGTTGTGTCCACATTACTTCAGAGAGCCAACAAGATATGTTCCACTGACACGGAACTCCGGAAAGAAGAGGCCCGCGTAATTGCGGACCTCAGAAAAAACGGTTATCCCAGAAATTTCATTCGATCCGTCGCCCGCCGCGCGGAGAAAAAGAGGGTTACGCGACTCCCAGCCAGCATTGACGAACAGCTCTCCAAAACGCGTGTCGGTCCCCATACGTCCAGGGAGCCAGCGAGGCGTTGGCTCGGATTTTTAGAAAAGAAGGCGTGCACATCGCGCACGTGCCTTCATGTACGCTGGGCCGCTTCCTTCCCCGCCCGAAAGACCGACCAACAAAGGACAGGGCGCCCGGCGTCGTTTACAAAATACCGGGTGCCGACTGCCCCTCGCCATACATCGGCGAGACCAAAAACTTCCCGAACGAATTAGGCAACACGTCAACGACCGTCCGTAAACTCAACAAAGAACGCAGCGCCGTCGCCGAGCACGCAGAGATGTTTGACCACAGAATAGAGTTCAACAGAACCGCCATCCTCGAAAGTGAAACCAAGTGGAGGAGGAGGTTACTACTGGAGTCGTGGGATATACAGAGGACCACTCAAAATATCAACCGTTCACTCGGAACTCTCCCCCGGTGTATGCGCATGGGCTACGCTCCTCGGTAATGCGTGGGGTCGTTAACCGCCGCGAGAGTGCCTTAAAGAGGCCGCTGCCAAGCCGCCGCAGTCCCCACCCTGAGGAAGGAACCGAGCTGGTTCCGAAACTCGGGTTTTTTACGTGTTTTCGTAACTTTGGTTGGAGAATAAATATTAGTTATCTCTATTGCAGTAGTTGCTTTGCCTTTGCGGTGACATGGTTATCTATTTAGGGAAGTGCTCGCTAAAGTTTCTAGCATCCGATGTCAATGCACCACAAACTTAAAAACAGAAAGGCTCCCCCTGGCCCCTCCCTAAAGAAATAAAGAAGAGGCAGCGGCCCATTAGTGGTGCCAAGCCTGAAGCAACAGCGCAGCGTAGTGGCCTTCGTTCTTTGTCTTTATTTTTCTCCTTCTTCCTCTTTCACTCTTTCTCTGTTTTTGCTATCTCTTTGTCTATGTTTCTCTATTTTTTCTACTTCTTGTCTATGTTCCTTCCTATTTCTTTCTTTTTTTTTATCTATTTGTTTCTTGCTCTTTGTACCTTTTTAAATGCGAAGCATTTTTAGAGAACCTTTCGTATTTTGAGCGTTTCTATCTAAGTGTATCCATCTATCTATCTAGCCGCCTTCGTCTTGGTGCTCTCATGATTGCCTCCTTACTTGGTGTAGACCAAAATAGGCATAGGAAGGTAGGAGGATTTGACGAATATGACTGTCGTGTCAGGACATGAGCAACGTGAATATCCTGTCGCGTACGTCGTCAAACCCTTTCCGTCAGACACGTGTGGCACAGAGCCGTTTACCACGGGGCGCGGTGTATGGGCATGCGCCACAGCTGATTGGCAGTTTATATCTACCCCGGAACAGCGAGAAGAGCCGTCAGTAATTTCAATGCGAGAGCATTAAGAAAAACTGACATGGGCAGCGTTGACCCGACGAATGGAAAGAATAAGACTTCGGATCCCAGCAGGAATCGAACCCAAGTATTCTGCGTGGCAATCAGGTATTCTACCACAGAGCCACGCCACGTCTATGCACTGTTTGGAACGACAGCCTATGCAAACGTAATGTCGGTGCAACGTCAACTGTTGTTGTGCTGCAAGCTATCTAATTTTACAAGAAAGCAATAAGCACTACATATGTACTCTGTTGCGACCGGCCTTTGCAGGCACCGGAGACTCGCGACAAAGATGCAGAGGCAGCATGAGAGACTGAAGGGAAACTTAACGTGGTTTTATTTACATGGTAATCTCTTGTCTACACGAAGATTCCGTCCTACAGGACGAGGATTTCCTGTCTACATGACGACGATTGCGTCTCTAATGAGCCCGCGGGGGCTCATTTAAAAGGGTCTCTTTCCCCAGATCCCTAGATCGGAAAATTGTTCCAAGTTCGGACGGTCCAATCACATCACACACAGCACTAATGAAGGTCCGCCCACACCCGCCCAGGTCAACGTCTTCGACTGGGGCGTGGCCACAGCACTCGACACCTATGGTACCTTCCCTGCCATGTGAAGGCCGTAGGGCGATGGGTCCCACGCTCGGACAGCCGAGCGTGTGACCAAGGAAGGAGTCGCGACAGGAAACCATTCCGGTTGACTCGTCGAACCATGGTATGTAGAACTGCATGGCGCCTCGCTTCCCGTCTCGGCAGGACAAGTACCTGAACCGCTGTAAACAGGCAAGCAGCCCTTCGGCGCCTGGTTCGAAGAACAGGGGACGCCGCTTCCTTTTTCGG